>NW_027414318.1:0-52606 GCF_964106895.1 Numenius arquata | reverse complement strand
CCCAGCGCCCCCCAATGGGAACGAGTGCCCCCCCCAGCTGCACCCCAAAACAGGGACATGGTGGCCCCAGACCCCCAACCTGCCGTGGGAGCCCTTGCCCCTCCCCTCCACGGGACCCCTCCCCCAATGTTCCCTGGACCCCCCGTCTCCCCCTCCCCCAGGTTCCCCCCCACGGGACCCATCCCCCCTCCATGTCTCCACCCCCCACCCCCCCCCCCCCAGCGCCCCCCAAGTCTCACCGTGGGGGGGTCGCTCTCGGGAGGGCGGGGGCGGTAGGAGTTGAGCACGACCCCCCCCGGCTCCAGCTCCGGCTCCGGGGGGGGCCCGGGACCCTCCAGCAGCGCCCGCAGCGCCCGCGGCAGCATGGGGCGCCCCACGGCGGGCTCCGACCCACAGCGGGGGGGGGGGGGGAGGGGGGGGCTCAGCCCCACGGGGCGGCCATGGTGGGGTAGCCCTGGGAGAGAGGGGACCGCCCCTCAGCACCCCACTGTGGCTGCCCCACAGCCCCCCAGTGCTCCCAGTGCTGTCCCACAGCCCGCCCCAGTGCTCCCAGCGCCACCCTGTAGCCCACCCAGTGCTGCCATGAGTCCTCCCAGTGCTCCCAGTACAGCTCTGCAGGCTCTCCCGCGCCCCCCCCCCCCCCCCCCGGCTCCTTCGCTCCCAGTAACCCCAACCCCAAGCTCCCAGTGCCCCCACACCCAGTGCTCCCAGTACCTCCCAGTTCCTGTTCCCAGCAAGAACGCTTCCTGCTCCCAGTTCCCCCAGTTCCCTCCCGTGCTCCCAGTCCCTGCTCCCGGTAATCCCGTCCCCCCCAATTCCCGTGCTCCCAAGTCTCCCCAGTTCCTCTTCCCAGTCCCTCCCAGTTCCCCCCCAGTTCCGGCTCCCAGTCCCCCCAGTTCCCCTCCCAGCTCCACCACTTCCTGCTCCCAGTCAACTCCGACAACCCCCAACCCCATGCCCCCAGTCCCCCCAGTCCCTCCTCCCAGTGCTCCCAGTCTCCCCAGTGCTCCCAGCCCCCCCAGTACTCCCAGTCCCTCCCACTCCCCCCAGTTCCCCCTCCCGGCGCCACCACTTCCTGCTCCCAGTCAACTCCGACAACCCCCAACCCCATGCCCCCAGTCCCCCCAGTCCCTCCTCCCAGTGCTCCCAGTCTCCCCAGTGCTCCCAGCCCCCCCAGTACTCCCAGTCCCTCCCACTCCCCCCAGTTCCCCCTCCCGGCGCCACCACTTCCTGCTCCCAGTCCTCCCAGTGCTCCCAGTAAACTCCCACCACCCCCAGCCCCAGTGCTCCCAGTCCCCCCAGAGCCCCCTCCCAGTGCTCCCAGTCCCCCCCAGTTCCCTCCCACCTGTAGCCTTCCTGCCCGCCGGGTCCCGTGGCGCCGCGGGCAGCCGCTAGGGGGCGCTATGGGCGCGGGGGGGGGGGGGGGCGGGGCCGCCGCCAAGACCCGGCGCTGGATCGGGCGGGAGCGGAGCGAGGTCCCCCCGGTCCCCCCCGTGTCCCCAGCTCCCCCCGGCACCGCCCCGCCCCCCCCCTCCCCCGGCCAGCAGGAAACCGCAGGAGGGGAGTGGCTTCCGATGGGGAACCGTCACCTCTGCGGGGGGGGAGGGGGGACACGGGGGATGTGGGGGACATGGGGGATGTGGGGGACATGAGGGACACGTGGGGACACAGAAACACCATCACCACTTTTTGGGGAAAAAAAAAAAACAAGTTTATTTGGCGCAAGGTCATCGGGCTCCATCGTCGGGGTCACGCCCTCTTCTGCTGGGGAGGGGACACGTGAGGTTGGGGACACTTGGGGACATCCGGGGCCGGTGCCCCACGGGGATGGGGACAGGGACAGGGACGTTACCTTGGGATCCTGGTCAGGGTGTGGGGCTGTGGGAGAGAAGAGGGTCAGGGGGCTGCTGCCATCGGGGACACAGGGGCACATGGGAGGATGTGGGGGGATGTGGGGGACACAGGTGGGATGTGGGGACAAGGGGAGGGCTTGGGGACAAGGGGGGACACGGTGGAGACAAGGGAGGATGTGGGGACACGGGGAGACATTGAGGACATGGGGGACACGGGTGGGATGTTAGGACAAGGGGAGGGCTCGGGGACAAGGGGGAACACGGGAGGATGTGGGGACATTGGGGAGACATGGGGACACATGAGAGAACATGGAGATAAGGGGGGACATGGGGACAAGAGGTTGGGGGACACAGGGGACATGGGAATGGGGACAGCTGGGGACACGGGGCAGGTGGGGACACTACTCACAGGTGGGGCTCAGCCAGCGCCAGAGCCCACAGAGGACGAAGGCCACCAGGCAGAGCCCCACCACATCCTCCAGGCCTGGCCCCTCCGCGCCTGCAAGGACAGGGGACACCTCAGCCACCACAGCCACTGGCCCTTGGTGTCCCCAACCCTGGTCCTGGTGTCCCCAGCTCCAGTCCTGGCATCCCTCAGTGTCCCCAACCCTTGTTCTGGTGGCCCTTGATGTCCCCAGCCCCAGTCCTGGCACCCCTTGGTGTCCCCAACCATACGCCTGGTGTCCCTTACACCTTCCAACCATGTCCACAGTGTCCCTTGGTGTCCCCAAGCCCAGCATCCGTCAGCACCGCAATGTCCCCCCCCGTCTTTCCCCACTCACCGGCCACCTCCAGCCGGACGTGGACGCGCCGTGGGGTGGCCAGCGCAGCGTGGGTCACCAGGCAAGTGTAGATGTCCCCATGGTGGTGGGGACGTGCGGGGACCAGGCGAGCTCCGCTGCTGCGGCTGAAGGTGCCATCGGGGCCTTGGCGGTGGCCCGAGGTCCAGGTCTGGGCCACGGTGTCCCGAAGGGCCAGCGGTGGCCCCGAGGCGCTGGCCCGGCGCTGCCACTGCACCTCCACGTCCAGGGGGAAGTAGCCTGAGGTATCGCAGCGCAGCTCGGCCACCGCCCCGGGGGCCACCACCAGCGGTGTGGGGCGCAGCGTCACCTTGGGGGGCGCTGGGGGACAGGGGGGGGACACACTGGTCCACATCCTGTATGTCCCAGGCCATGCAGCCCCTACGGACCAGGGGGCACAGCCCCTAGGGACCTGTGGGGACTAGGGGGGGGGGGGGAAATGGGGCTGGGATGCCCCATAGCGCCCGATCCAGCCCCATGAGGTCCATAGGAGATTAGGGACCAGTCCGATACACCCCATATGGGCCAGTCCTATAGGTCTGATCCCAGTATAACACCCCCAGCCCAGTCTATTCCTACACACAGACACGGGGGGATGCTGGTGCCCAGTCACCCCCCCATGGGGTCCATATAGGATTAGGGACCGGTCCGGAATGGTCCATATGGCCCAGTCCTATCCATCCAATCCCCCATATAACCCCCCCAGCCCGGTCCTCTTCCTTGTATGGGCACTGGGGGTGCCTATACCAGGTACCCCCCCAGGGACCCCCTGGGCTCCCACCCCTGGTCCCATAGGGGCCGTACGGCCCCGGGGGGCGGGCACTGACCGAGGACACGGACGCGCAGGAGCGTCTGAGCCTGGCCATGGGGCAGGAAGACGGAGCAGATGTAGGTCCCCTCGTGGGCGACGGCCAGGGGGGCCAGGCGCAGTGTCACCTCTCTGGCACCCCCCGCCGACGTCCCCAGCAGGAGCTGGACGCCGGGGGTGGCCGTGGGGACGCGAGCGGTGGCCGAGTCGTAGGTGAGGAGGCGGCGGCCGGCGCCGCGGTGCTGGTGCCGCCATTCCAGGGCGAAGGGGCCAGGGGGGGCGGCAAAGGCGCAGTGAAGGTCCAGGGGGGCCCCCGGGGACCCCCTCAGCTCCGGGGTGAGGGTGAAGATGGAGAGAGCTGCTGCAGGGACACAGGGGACACGGGAGTGTGGGGACTTGGGGATTGTGGGGGGGACATAAGGGGGGCAGGGGACACCGGGGACTGTGGGGCTGTGGGGGGACAAGGACCATGGAGGAATGCAGGGGACATGAGAGGGACAGGGGGGTGCAGGGGACACAGGGAACACTGGGGGATGCAGGGGACATGGGGGGACATGGAGGGGACAGGAGGCTGGGGACACCGGGGACTGTGGGGGTGCGGGGACATGGGGACACTGGGGACATGGGGGTGCAGGAGACACCAGGGACTGTAGGGGTGTGAGGACATGGGGGGATTCAGGGAATAAGGGGGATGGGGGGGACAGGGGGACACAGAGAGGCAGGGGGTGTGGGGACACTGGGGACATTGGGGGACATAGAGACTGCAGGGGACATGGGGGGACACAGGGACCTCAGGACACAGGTGGGGACCCAGAGGACATGGTGGTGGACCTGGCAATACACGGGGGCACATGGGGACCGCAGGAACCATGAGGACATGTGGGGGACACGAGGGGCCACATGGACCCCCCCCTTACCGGTGACAGCAGTGGCTGCAGTGGCGGTGGCTGGGGGGGGCTGTCCCTGCAGCAGCGCGGTGACACCGTAGCGGGGGGTCCCCAGCGACGCCACCCACCAGGGCCCCCCCAGGCCGGGGGGGCTGCGGGCGTCAGGGCTCAGGGCGGGGGCCCAGGGCGGGGGGGTGAGCACCGGCACCGTGGGGCTCAGCTCACACTTGGGGGGTGTCCAGGGGGGGCCCCACACCCCAGCGAGGGCACCCCAAGCGTCTGTGGGGAGAGGAAAGGGGTGACAGAGACTCCAGGGTGTGACAGTGACCCCGGGGGGACTTGGGGGGATGACCCCTGAATGTCCCAGGGGGGACCGTGGGTGACACAGGGGGAGGTGACAATGACCTTTGGGGGGGCGGGAGTGGTACCCTGCGGCCACACGGATTGGGGAAACCCCGGGGACTTACCGGTGACATCAAAGGTGACGTCAGGGCCCAGCCCGTGGGGAGTGTCGGGGTTCGGGGGGGGCGCAGGGCCACCCCCCAGGCGCAGCAGGGCCGGGCGCTGGCTCAGGGCCCCCCCCGGGCCCCCCCTGCCCCAGCAGGGTGCAGGGCAGCGCAGGGGAGGGTGGGGGGGGCTCCACATCCGCTGCCCCCCACCCCAACAGGCAGAGCCCTGCGGGAGCAGCGGCGTCAGGGGGGGCACCGGGGGGTCCCCAAGGAGGGTCGCGGTGGGTTGGGGGTGGATGAGGAGCCTGAACGGGGGAGGCCGGAGGGGGGGTCTCAGGGTGGCGGATGTTGGGGGGGTCCCAGGGGTGCCCAGTGGACGGCGGGGGGGGAGAGGAGTCCCATGATGGGGGTTCCCGGGGGGGGTGAACTGGGTGGAGGGGTGTCCCAAATAGGGGATTCTGGGCGGGTCCCAGGGCGGGGGAGCCCCAGGCTGGGGTATGTTGGGGTGTCCCAGGGTGGGGGGGGTCCCATGGGATCCAGGTGTGTGTGTGGGGGGGGTGGGTCCTGGGGTTGGGTGTCCCAGGGGACCCCAGGGTGGGGGGGGATCCCACGTAGGGAGTTCCGAGGGGCCCAGGGTGCGGGGTCCCGGGGTGGGGGTTACCGGAGGGGTGCCGGTGTGGGGGTCCCATGTAGGGGATGGGGCTGGGGGTCCCAGGGCTGGGGGAACGCTGGGGTGTCCCAAGGTGACGGGGGTGGCGGGGTTGGGGGTCCCGGGGCGGGAAAACCCGGGGTTGCGGGGGGGGGGGGGCGTTCCGGGCTGGGGGGGGGGGAGGGGTCCCGGGGTTGGGGGTCCCCGCTCTCACCCAACACCAGCCCCAGCGCCGCCGCCATCGGCCCTTTCGCTTTCTCTTTCCCGCGCCCGCCCCCTCGCCCTGACCACGCCCCCTCGCCCTGACCACGCCCCCTCGCCCTGACCACGCCCCCAGGAGGCCGAGCCGCGCGCACCGGTCAATATTTATCGACGTTAAAAAAAGCCACGAATCGACTCAAATTACAAAAGGGGGGGAAGGAGCGACACGGACCCCCCCGGCCCTCACCCGGGGGGGGGGGGCACCCAGGCGTCGGGGCGGCCCCGGGGTCGGGGGGGGGGTGAGGGGATCGGTTCCCAGCTCAGCGCCGGTCGTTAACACACACACAGCAACACCGACACGGGGGGGGCACCGCCCGGGGGGGCCCAGGCGTCCGGGGGAGATGGGACCTGGGGGACCCTGGCGTCCTTGGGGAGGGGGACACGGCAGGGGACGTGTCTTTGGGCGGGGCGGGTCCCAGGTGGCGTGGGGGGGCTGGGGGGACACGGACCCAGGCTTCCGGGTGCAACAGGACCTGGGTCACTAGCCCCCCCCCCCCAGCCCCTCCTCCTCCACCATCTCCCCCCCCTGCCCCATCACATCTTCCCCCCGGTGAAGCCCAGCTCCCCCCGTGGTGACCCCCCGGCCGGGGCCTCCCGTAACGTCCCCCAGTCCCCTTCTCCTCCTCCTCCTCCTCCTCCTCCTCCTCCTCCTCCTCCTCCTCCTGCCCCCGCCATGATGGGGGGGGGCTCCTTCTTGGGCAGCCCGGGGAGGCCGGGGGGGGCGGACAGGACCCCGGCCAAGCGGTGCCGCCGCTCGCAGTGGCCCTTGTGGCGCATGAAGCTGTCGCGCCACATGAACTTCTTGGCGCAGACCTCGCACTGGTAGGGCTTGAGGCCCGTGTGGGTCTTCATGTGCTCGGTGAGGTGGTGCTTCATCTTGAACTTCTTGTTGCAGACGGGGCAGTCGAAGGGCCGCAGGTTGAGGTGCATGTTGACGTGCCGGTCCCGCATGCTCTTGTGGGAGAAGGCCTTGCCGCAGTGGCACATGAAGATCTTGTTGCCGTCGGCCGCCGCCGCCGCCAGCTGGACGGCACCGTGTTCCACCGGGGCTTGCGGGGGGAAGACCAGGATCTGGTTGCCCTGCATGTCCATGGGCAGGAGGGAGCGCGGCGGGAAGGGCCCGGGGCCGCCGCCACCCCCCGCCTCTTCCAAGCCCTCGTAGGGCGAGGGGAAATCCTCAGAGGACTCGCAGAAGTTCACCTGCTCCTCCAGCTTGGGGGCCAGGGGCCGGGGGGCGGCGGGAGGGGGGGGGGGCGCGGGGGGGTCCCTCGTTCCCCCGGGCGGGTCCTTCCACCGGGTCCTCGTCCTCCTCGCAGGTGAGTACCAGGTCCTCCTGCAGCCACTCCTGCTTGACGTAGACCCACTGCTTCTGCGGGACGATGCTGGGCTGGACATAGAGGGGCCGCCGGGCACTGTCCCCTTCCTCGCTGCCTTCCTCCCCCTCCAGCAGCTCCCCCGGCCCCCCCTTCCCTACCTCCTCGGGGACGCCTTGGGGTGCGTACTTGGGGGGCTCAGCCCCCTCGGCCACCTCACGGGGGCTGAAGTAGTTGCTGCTGCTGGGGGACTGGTTGTCACTGGTGCGACTGGAGTGGGCACGCAAGGAGGAGGAGGAGGAGGAGGAGGAGGAGGTGGTGGAGGAGGAAGAGGAAGGTCCCGGGGCCACCGGGGCGGCCCGGCCTTCCTTGAGGAGCTCGGTGCACTTGTCCACGATGTGCCACATCTGGAGGACGCTCCCCACCGTCAGGAAGTTGACGATCTCCTCAGGGGCCATGGAGAGGCGGCCGGTGTAGGCCGAGCCCAGGACGGTCTCAAAGGCGCCAGGGTCCATGACGTTGGGCAGGACGATGGAGGTCATGTTCTTCAGCAGGACCTGGTCGTGGAAGTAGGGGGAGGAGGCGGCCAGGACGGCGCGGTGGGCGCGGAAGACACGGCCCTGCACGTGGATGGAGATGTCGCAGAGCTTCCCCTCCACCCGCTGCCGGTTGAGGTTGGCCAACAAAGCGCTGGTGATCTCCGGGAAGTCGATGTGGACCAGGCCGCCATCGTTGCCGCCGCCGCACGAGGCCTCCATGGCGCTGCCCCGGCGGCGACGTCCTGGGGAGAGGGCGGTTAGAGGGGGGGGGACCCAGCCCCCAGCACCTATACCCTTCAATTCCACCCCAAATCTTGACTGAAAGCTCTTTAATCTGCCCTGTCACCAAAACCCCTCAACTTGGCCCCAACCTGGTCACCAAACCCCACAAATCCACCTCAACTTGGTCACCAAAAGCTCTTTACCTGCCCCAAATTATCAACTAATCCCCTTTAATTCCACCCCAAAACAGTCACCAAAAAACCTTAATTCTGCCCCAATCTGGAGGCCAAACTCCCTGAACTCTGCCCCAAATTGTCACCAAAAAGCCTTAATTCTGCCCCAGGTCTTCACCAAATCCCTTTAATTTTGTCCCAAACGGTCACCAAATCCCTTCACTCTGTTCCAACTTGTCACCCAAATCATCTCTAACCCCCCCAGAACTCGGCCCAGGTCCTGGCTCAGCTCCCCCTGGCCCCTATAGCCCCACACTTATGCTATAGCACAGCCCCTATAGCCCCACACTTACCTACAGCCCCACACTTATGCTATAGCGCAGCCCCTATAGCCCCACACTTATGCTATAGCGCAGCTCCTATAGCCCCACACTTATCCTGTAGTGCAGCCCCTATAGCCCCACACTTATGCTATAGCGCAGCTCCTATAGCCCCACACTTATGCTATAGCGCAGCTCCTATAGCCCCACACTTACCTACAGCCCCACACTTATGCTATAGCGCAGCTCCTATAGCCCCACACTTATCCTGTAGTGCAGCCCCTATAGCCCCACACTTACCTATAGCCCCACACTTATGCTATAGCGCAGCTCCTATAGCCCCACACTTATGCTATAGCGCAGCTCCTATAGCCCCACACTTATCCTGTAGTGCAGCCCCTATAGCCCCACACTTACCTATAGCCCCACACTTATGCTATAGCCCCACTCTTATCCTATGGCCACCCTATATAGCCCATACATCCCCTATAACCCCACCTGACTCCCCAGTCACTCCAGCCCCTACAGACCCCACAGTCTCCTATAGCCCCAGTCCCTATATGCCCCTACAGCCCAGCCCCCTATGTGCCCCCAGCCCCTATAGACACCACACCCCCTGCAGTCCCAACCCCTATAGCTTCTGGAGCCCTGGCCCCAATACACCCCCACGTCCCCCGCCCCTCTAGCCTTCCACACCCCTACAGTCCCTATACGGCCCCTCCCTATAGCCCCAGCCCCTCTACACCCCCTAGAGACTCCCCTATAGCCCCAGCCCTCACAGCCCAGGCCCCTGCACAGCCTCCCATATCCTCTATACCCCCGGCCTTTACACAGCCCCCCTATAGCCCCTAGAGCCTGACCCCTATAGGATCTCCTATACGCCTCCCCGGTCCCGATACCCCCCCCCATAGCTCCTATACCCCCATAGGCCCTATAGCCCCAGCACCGTACCTCCCCCAGCCCCTACACCCCCGGCCCCTATAGCCTCCCCATAGCCCCTCGCCCCCCTATACCCCAGCCCCCCGCCCCCCCCATAGCCCCTATACCCCCCCCACCCCCCCGCCGGCCCCGCCCCCGCCCCGCCCCCCCGCTCACCCGCGCTCGGGGGCTCAGGGCGCCGCCGCCGCCATCTTGGCGCTCCCCCACCGCCCCCCCCGCAGCCCCGCCCCGCCCCCGCCCGCCTTAAAACGGCCGCAGCCGCCCCCTCCTCCCCCCAGACCCCCCCCCCGGCCGCCGCGGCCCCTTTAAGCCCGCCCGGCCACGCCCACCCACCGCCGCGTCACAGCGCGCAGGCGCCGCCAACGCCCGTGAGGCCCCGCCCACGCGATAGAAGGGCGGGGCCGGCGCTGTTAAAGGGACCGCGGCGGCGGCGCAGTAAGAAAACGGAGCTTTATTGGGCGGGAGCGGGGCTAGACCGGGGTGGGCGGGGCCAGTCCGAAAAGGGGGCGGGGTCAGTCCAAAAAGGGGCGGGGCTAGTCCGAGTCCGAGAGCACGATGATCTCCTCCGGGTCGCACTGCGTCGCCACGCTGGTCTGGAGGGTGGCGGGGGGGTCAGCAGGGGTGTCCCCCCCCCCCCCGGGAAGGTCCTGTCCGTATCCCCCAGGGGTCCCCGTCCCTCCCACCACCCCTCTGGGCTGGGGGACCCTGTTGGGATGGGACCCCCCCAGGGGCAGGGACCCCCAGGAGCCCCCATACAGGACAAGGGACACCCCCCGCCTCCAAGGGGGCACTTTAGGGACACCCCCCCCCATGACAGCACAGGGACACCCCCCTGGACCAGGACAAGGACCGGCAGCAGTCCCCCCAGCAGGACAGGGCCCCCCCACACTCCCTCCCCCAGCAGGACAGTGACCCCCAGGACAGCACAGGTGTATGACCCCCCCCCCAAGTAGGACAGGGCCCCCCAGGACAGGGACCCCTCCTGCCCCCCCCCGCCCCAGATAGGACAGGACAGGGCCCCCCCGACCCCCCCAGGGCCCCGCCTTACCTTGCAGGCCTTAAGGGGCCAAGGGCGGGGGCTGCCCTGGGAGCTGCTCACCAGGTCCCTCCCGGGGGAGTCACCCCGAGTGGAGTCGGGGGGGGGGGGGCTCTGCTGGGGGGGGGGCAGCGCCCCGGGACCCCCCCCCCTCCTCCTCCTCCTCCGAGCCCACACTGTGCACCTCAATGCAGGGGCTGGGGGGGCAACACCGTTACCCCCCCCCGGGCACTGATACCCCCCTGGACCCCATTCTACCCCCCCCTCCCCAGCCCCGACACCCCCCCCTCAGACCCCACTACCCCCCCCAGACTCCCACTACCCCCCCCGGACTCCGTTACCCCCAAGATCCCCCCCCGGGACCCAGCCTGGCACCACCCAGACCCTCCCCTGGACCCCCCCTGAACCCACAAGACACACCCCCCCCAGGAACCCCAGACCTCCTCCCCCCGGACCCTGCCTGGGACCCCCAGGCCCCTTCTGGGACCCCTGGGACGCACAGACCACCCCCCCAGGGACCCCCCAGACCCTCCCCAGCCTCCCCACCTGGCTCCGGGGGGCAGGTCCAGCCGGCTCCGCTTGCAGGGTGGGGGCTCGGTGCCGCCGTTAAAGCTGGTGGAGCTGATGGCCATGCCCCCCCCCACGTCGCCACTGTCCTCCCCCTCCCCATTTTCCAGGGGCTGGGGGCTGGCGGGGGGGGGGCGTTTCCCTTTTTGGGGGGTTCGAATCCAGAGCGGGCAGTGGCCCCCCTCGCCCAAGCCCGGCTCCGGGGGGGCCGTCCAGGGGGATACGGCCCCCGGGGAGGTGGGGGCTGGCGGTGTGGGGGCGTGGGAGGGCTGTGGCGAAGGGGGGGCGGCTTTAGGGATGGCCTCAGAGCCTCCAGGGGCAGGGGGGGGACATGGGGAGGCCGGGGGGGTCTCGCCGGGTTCCAGGGGCAGGGGCTCAATCTCCAGCACGAAGAGCTCGGGGGGGGGGCTCCAGCTGGGGGGGCGCTTCCTCACCTCCCCCCCCGCCTCCTCCTCCTCCTGCGGGGTCACCGTCACCCCCTCGTCCTTGGCTGGGGACGAGCAGCGTCGGGGGCTCTGCTGGCCCGAACCAGTGTCACCTGGGGGGGGACACAATGGGGGGGGTTTAAGGGGGTGACATCCCCAACCAGTGTCACCTGGAGGGGGGGATATACGGCAGCAGTTTGGGGGGGTGTGTGACATCCCCAACTGGTGTCACCTGGGGGGGATGTATGGGGGGGAACTTTAGGGGGCTCCCCGTGTCCCCGCCGGGCACTACCCACCCGGCGTGGTGGCCGCCTCGTTACCTTCATCGCCACGTTCCTCCTCTTCCTCCTCCTCAACTTTGCCCTGGTTGCCCTCAGCCTCCTCAGACTCATCTTCTTCCTCTTCTTCTTCCTCCTCTGAGTCCTCCTCCTCCGACTCTTCCTCCTCCTCCTCCTCCTCTTCCTCCTCCTTCCCCGCGCTCTCCTGTTGGAGGCAGGGTTTCAGGGGGAGGTTGTCCTCATCCCCGTCCCCGTCCCCATCCCCCCTCACCTGGGCGGGGGCTGGGGGAGGTGTTGGGGGACCCCCAGGGGTGTGCGAGGGGGGTCCCTGCTGCCGGGCCGCTCGCTTGCGCCCGCGCTCTTCCTCCTCGCTCTCGTCCTGCAGCTGGGCATAGTGGGAGATGACACTGTCCAGCCGCGTCAGGGCCACTGTCCGGTTCTTCCGCAGCCGTTTGGCCAGTTCGGGGTCCACCAGGGCCGGGTCCGTCCCTGCAGGCAGCAGGGGAGGGTCGGGGGGAGGGCCAGGGGGGTGATGCCACCACAAACCCCTCCTGATCCGGCCTCTAAGTTCCAGCACCCTCCAGGAGCTCACCACCCCTCTACAAGCTCCACACATCTCCAGGATCTCTGTGGCGGAGTCTCTCTCCATGAGTTCCACCACCCATTCGTTCAGCTCCATCACCCCTCCAGGACCTCCACCACCCCTCTCCATGAGCTCCATGGCCCACTTGTTCAGCTCTATCACACCTCCAGGAGCTCCACCATCCCTCCAGGAGCTCCACCACCCATTTGTTCAGGTCCATCACCCCTCCAGGAGCTCCACCACCCCTCTCCATGGACTCCATGGCCCACTTGTTCAGCTCTATCACCCCTCCAGGAGCTCCACCACCCCTCCAGGAGCTCCGCCGCCCCTCCAGGAGCTCCACCACCCATTTCTTCAGCTCCGCCACCCCTCCATGATCTCCCCTGTCCCTCCAGGACCTCCCCTGTCCCTCACCGGGCCGATACTGGTCAGTCAGGTGGCTGCCGAAGTTGTAGACGAGGTCGAGGTGGCGCCGCTCCTGCAGGCGGTTGCCCACCTCCCGGAAGGCATCCTGGGCCATGCTCTCCATTTGCCGCCGGGCCAGGCCCAGGCTGTGGCGGGCGCTGGCCTTCTGGATGACCTTGAGGATGTCGGTGTAGTCAGGGAAGGCCTCGGGGCGGTTGATGAAGCGCTCGATGCGGCGGTTGACCTCGGGGTAGCGGGTGCCGCGGTAGGGGATGCGCTGCTCGATGACGCGCCCCGTCAGGCTGCTGCAGCGCTTGAGCTGGCAGAGCCGCTCGAAGATCCTCATCATCCTCCTCTTGAGGCGGCTCTCCTGCAGATACGGCGAGTCCTCGCTGTCCAGCTCGGCCAGGTCCAGCTCCCGCTCCTGCAGCCGCCGGATCTCCCCCGTGTAGACGCGTAGCAGGTTCTCCAGATATCGGATCTGGCGCTTGGAGCCCCCCGGGGAGGCGGCGGGGGGCGCAGGGGTGGCATCGGGCGGCGTCGGGGATGGGGAAGCGGTGGTGGGGACGGCGGGAACGGGGACGGGGGCCAGCTTGCGGCGCAGGGTGTGGGCCTTGAGGAGGGTGCAGAGCTCATTGATGTAGACGTAGACCTTGTTGGGACGGGCACGGACGCGGCCCAGGCAGCGGCTCAGGACGTTGCGGAGCTCGGCCGAGGACAGGAACTCGGGGGTGGCCTTTTGGTGACGCCCCAAGAGGAAGGGAATGACCTCAGGGTGCTCCTCTGTCAGGGGGGTGCAGAGCTCCAGGAACTACGGGGGGAGACAGGGGTCAGGGGGGATGGAAACCCTGAGGTGACATGGGGACATCTGGGTGAACAGGGAGGGGACGGAGAGGGGACAGAGACACCCAAGGGGAGATGGAGACCCTGAGGTGGCACCAAGAGGGGGGTAGTGCGGGGGGGGGATGGAGACACCCAAGGAGAACATAAAGAGATGATGGAGGGGGGACAGAGACATCCAGGGGGATGGAGACCCTGAGATGGCATGGGAACACCAAGGGGGTGACAGGGAGGGGATGGAGACCCCAAGGTGACACGGGGACATCTGGAGGAGGGACACAGAGGTGATGGAGGGGGAACAGACGGATGATGGAGGGGGATAGGGACACCCAAGGGGGACAAGGAGATGATGGAGAAGGACTAGACACCCAAGGGGGACATGATACGATGGCGGGGACACAGAGATGATGGAAGAGGGACGGGGACACGAAGGTGACACAAAGACATGGAGAGAAGGACAGAGACAGCGATGTGACATGGAGACACCGAGGTGACACGGAACTGCTGAGGGCCGACAGACACCGAGGTGACACGGAGGGATGAGGTGACAGAGAGACAAGAGGTGGCCTGGGGATGGGAGATGACATGGAGACATGGGGTGCCACAGAGATGACAGCAGGGGACAAAGACCCTGAGGTGACACAGAGACTCCTGGGTGACACCAAGACATGGGGACACCAACGGGGGACAGAGACACGGAGGTGATGGTGGGGGGGATACATGGACACAGAGGTGACACTGAGACAGATGTCCCCAAGGATGTCCCTCCCTGAAGGATGTCCCCACCGCCCCACCCCAACCCCCCTCCCAAGGGGGATGAGGGAAGCAGGACCCATATTGGGGACCTCCCCCCCAGACAGGGGTGAGGGTGGCACCAGGGGGGTGACACCGCAGGGAGGGGACACCCTGGGGGGGACACCCCATCTCACCTCCCCGAAGAGCCGCTCATTCTCCGCCTTGTAGCCGCCCCCCCCTTTCCCCCCACTCTGGGGGGGGGCAGGGCTGCCTGGGGGGGCTCCATTGGGCTGGGGGGGGTCAGGGGGGGCCGCAGAGGGGCCGGGAGGGGTGGGGGGGCGCACAGGGACTCCCTCATCCTCGTCATCCAGCACGATGACGCCGTCGGCTGGGGGGGCCGCCATGGCCGGGGGGAGGGGTCAGGGCTGCGGGCACATCCCAGGGTGGGGGCAGGGGGGTCCTGGGGGAGAGAAGGGAGTCAGCACCCCAACCCCCCCCCCGCACCCCAAATCCCCCCCGAAGGCACACCCCAAAACCCCTCTGCTTCCCCCTGGTCTCCCCCCCCCAAGCCTCTGCACCCCGATATTTGGAGGGCACCCAGGGTTCTGCACCCCAAAATCCCCCCACACCCCACACCCCCAACCCCCCTTAGGCCCTGCACCCCCATATCTGCTGTGTACCCCAAACTCTGCACCCCCCGACTCCTCCACACCCCCTGTCCCCTCCCCCCAGGCTCTGCACCCCAAAATTCACCCTCTCCCCGAGGCTCTGCACCCTGATATTCACAGTGCACCCCGGGCTCTGCACCCCAATATTCCCCTGCACCCCAAACCCCCTGTTCCCCCGGGCTCTGCACCCCAATATTTGCTATGCACCCTGGGCTCTGCCCCCCAGTATTCCCCAGCCTCCCTGGTCCCCATCCCCACAGACTGCACCCCAAAATTAACCTGCTCCCCACAGCCCTCATCCCCCTGTACTCTGCACCCCAAAACTCCCTCACCCCCCGGGCTCTGCACCCCAAAATTCACCTTCTCTCTGAGGCCCTGCACCCCGATATTCGCAGTGCACCCCGGGCTCTGCATCCCCAACACTCACCTGCACCCCAAACCCCCTTCTCCCTGGGGCCCTGCACCCCAAAATTCACCTGCTCCCCACAGCCCTCACCCCCCGGGCTCTGCACCCCAACATTCACCCTCTCCCTGAGGGCCTGCACCCCGATATTTGCTCTGCACCTCGGGCTCTGCCCTCCCCCCTTCCCCGCACCCCAAAACCCCTGTTCCCCCGGGCTCTGCACCCCGATATCCACCGAACACCCCAAACTCTGCCCCCCCCACCCTCCCGGGCCCCGCACCCCGGGATTCAATCTGCGCCCCCCAGGCCCTAACCGCCGGGATCCCCCCGCCCCCCAACGCTCCCCCTTCCCCCCCTGCACCCCAACGCTCTCCCTCGGCTCCCCTCCCCCACCCCCCGCACCCCTCCCCCTTCCCAGTGTCCCCCTCCCGGTCCACCCCTCCCCCTCCTGGTTCTCCCCACCCTTCTCCAGGTGTCCCCTCCCGGTGTCGCCCCCTCCCACTTCTCCCTCCCCGCCCCCCCATTCTCCCTCCCCCACGGTGTCCCTTCCTCCCCCATCCCGGTGTCCCCGTTATGCCCCAGCTCCGGGCCTCCTCCCCCCCCCCCCCCCGCCCCTACCGGTCGCCCCCCCGCAGTCCCCGCCGCGGCTCCGCCCTCGCCCCGCCCCGCCCCGCCCCCGCCGCCGCTCACCCGCCTCCTCGGCCCGTTCCGGCGCCCGAGCGCCGCCACACCGACCGGCCGCCGCCGCCCACTGCGCAGGACCGGAAGTGGGGCCCAGTCGGTCCGGGGCGCGGGCGCCGCCATGACACCGTACAAGGAGGGGCGGGGCGGAGGCGGGGCGGCCAATCAGTGCACCGCCTCTCATCCGGGGCCGCGCGGCGGCGGCGCCATGTTGCCGCACGGCGAGGGAGCGGGAGCGGGCGGCGGCGGCGGACCCTGAGCGCCGCCATTTTCCCGCCACGGGAGCACGTCACGCCCCACCCCCCCACCACCACAGCCCAGGAGGAAGGAGGAGGAGGAGGAGGAGGAGGAGGAGGAAGAAACGGAAACGGCTGCGGGCCAGGCCCGGTACCGGTCCATCAGCGCCGTCCCCGCCGCGGAGCTGTGAGCGGCCGGAGAGGCGGCACTGCGCAGGCGCGCAGGCGGGCGAGAAGATGGCGGCGGCCGGGGAACGCAGCGCATGCGCGGCGATACGGAGGCCGGGAGGGGCTCAGCCGCGCGGGCGCATGCGCAACTGCCGTTATCGCGCGTTGGTGCATGCGCTGTGTCGTTGTTGCGGCTCCGTGCCGGTCCCGCGTTTTGGCGCATGCGCAGTGCCGTCACCGCGCGTTAGCGCACGCGCGGCCTGGCCGCCATTGCGGGGTCCGAGGGCTGAGGGGGCGGAGAGGAGCCCGAGCCCCGCGTCCGGTACAGAACCCTCAACCCGGGGGTAACGAGCCATAATTAATACTACATTGGGCAAAACAAGGGAACTCGGGGCTCCGGGAAGGCGCTGGTGGCTACTGCCTTCAAGCCAACCATAAATCATTAAATAGGAGTAAAAATAATGGCTTCTACCTCAGGTTTTCCCCAAGAAAGAGAGGAAGGAGCTCGGCTCCTCCCGGGCAGCGGGAGGGTTCGGGTGCAGCTGATGCCAACGGCTCCCCCAATTCCCTCAACTCCCTGGGAAAAACAAGGGGAAGGATGAGAAGTGGCTCAATTTGGGGCAAAAATGAAGGCAAATGGGCAATAGAGCTGAAAAAACTGCCACATTTAGTAAATTTGGGTGTAACGTGATGCTGTGGAGCACCGAGAAAAGGACAAAAGCATCATTTAATGCAGATGTGTTAGGGTGGATTTATATAGACATCTAGTCGTATGTATCCTCTTTTTTGCACATGATCCAGGAGAAATCCTGGAGGTTTGGGGGCGTTTGTGACAGTTTGTGGGAAATGGGGCCTGTGGGGCCTTCGTTAACGGCGGGGGGGTGGGTGGGTGGGTGGGTGGGGGTGTGTGATGGCATAATGTATTGTAATAAATGTCACACCCCAGAGGGGTATAAACCACACATTAATTGTGATTGCAGAAGAACCCCCAAATCGCTTGGTTTTGAGGCAAAAAAAGGGACATATCTTTATCAGGGCCCCGACCCTGCCATCCTCCCCCCTGAATTTTAAAAATATATGATTTAATATTGTCAGTTTCCAGCCAAAATGGGAAGAACTGAGGCAAGCACCAACCCAAACCTGCCAGAATTAAAATAAGTAATTGATTTAATCTCTTTAACTATTTTGTCCCAATCCACTTAGTTTTGCCTTTATTAACTCTTTGTTTATTAACAACGATCTCTATTAAAATTACTTAGGGTGGGTGCGGCGGTTTGGCCTCAGATGGCAATGAGGAGCCCCGCAGTGGCCACTCGCTCAGGGCCCCAAACTGGAAGAAAAAGGCAAAACCGGTGAGTTTGGGACAAAGGCGGTTTCACAGACAAGATCCTGGGGGGTGTTAACTCTATCCCTGCCGGAACCAGGACATCATCCACCCCTTGTTCCGTACCGTTCCATGCCATGCCCAGATCTTAGAGTTTCCAATTAAGTGCTGTCTCTTTCCCCTGACATATATATATATCTTTATGTACCTATATATACATACAGATGTAATGTCCTCGGTCCATGGCCCATCGCTCTAAAATGTCCATTGAGTTCATTGAATCCATGACTTTGGAACGTTCTCTCGGGGTGGGAGGATGGGGTGTGTGGGGCTGGGCTGTCTCACAGCTGATGTCTCCAGTGCACAGTCTGTGGGTTGAAGATGTGGCTCCCGGTGACGTTGCAGCTGCTGAGGTCAGTTCCCATCCCTTCGCCGCCGCACGTCATTCCGTTTCCATCGGAGTCCGTCTGTCCTTCGTTTGGGTGGTTCTTACTGTAGCACAACCGATGGCGGTTACAAAAACGAGGACGGCGGTCGTTTAGCCATTAACATCACGCAATTTCATTCTTTGGCTGCTCTCGCCCAAAATGGGGTGTCCCTGTGAGGTACCCATCGACCCTCCCCATCCCCCCCCCATCATCCCCCTCAGGGCCCCAAACCCCCTGAGTCCCCCCAATCCTCCTACAGCCCCCTCAGACACCCCCCCCAAACTCCCTCAACCCCCCAAACTCCCCAGCCCCCCCAACCCCCTCCCAATCCTCCTACAGCCACAGCCCCCCAGAGTCCCCCCCAGACCCCCAAAATCCCCTCAATCCCCCAAACCCCCAGAGCCAATCCTCCTACAGCCCCTCCAGAGCCCCCCCAATCCCCCTACAGCCACCACAACCCCCCCAGAACCTCCCTATCTTCCTACAGCCCCCCCAGCCCCACTAGAGCCTCCCCCAACCCCCCCAAACCAGGGGGGCAGGGGGTGTCAGTGCATTGGAAGTTGTAGGAGCCACCGGGGGGGGCCTGGGGAGGGGTAAAAATTGGGGGTGGTGAGGAGGGGCATCCCTAAAATATCGGGGTTGCTGGTTTGGGGGGGGGGGGGGGAAGGAGGCAGCAGTGGGACACCCCCCCCCCGGGTCCTGCCCTGAGGGGAAGCTGTAAGAGACCCTCCGTATCCTGCCTGGGTTTTGAGGGGGGCACCCCCAGGCTGGGGAGTGCAGGGGGGAGGCTGGGCACCCCCAGAGCCCCCCCCGACGTTACCTATTGGGCAGAGGGCGGCCGGGGCCGCTTACCTGCTGTCAGTGAGCGGGGTGGGGGGGGGTGGCAGGGTGCACCCCCATAGGAAAGCGGGGGGCAGCGGGGGGGGGGGGGGAGGGGCACCTGCATGTGCAGCCCAAAGAGCCCCTTGCGATTCTTCATCTCCTGGCCCAAGATAAACCTGGGGGTCGGGGGGGGCTGCTGGGGGGATTTGGGGTGTTGAGAGCTAAACATGAAGGGGGAGAGGGAACATCGGGAAGGGGGGGCTGTGGGAGGGGACCTGATGGGTGGTTGAGGGGGTTTGTGGGAGGGTCTTGGGGGGGTCTGTAAGGGGCTTTGGGGTAGTTTGGGGGAGCTCTTGATGGGGCTGAGATACGAACCTGGGGGGAAGGGAGGGATGTGGGGGAAGCAGGGGGGGCTTTGGGATGGTTTGAAGGGTTGGGGAGGGGTCTTTTAGGGGCTTGGGGGGGCTGGGGGCTTGGGAGGGGGGCTTTGGAGGAGGCTTTGAGATGAACCTGGGGGGCTGGGGGTGCTTTGTGGGGTTCGTGAGGGGCTTTGTGGGGGGGCTGGGGGCATTCAGGGGCATCGGGAAGGATTTAGGGGTGCTGGGGGGGGTTGGGGAGGTCAGGAGGGTTTTGAGGGGGCACCCAGTTGTCCTTGTGGGCACTGAGAGCCCCCAGCAGCTGCCCATAGCGCTCCCCTTTGAGTACCCGGAGAGCTCGGGCTGAGCGAGGAATCGGTGCCGAAGTCAGGAACGGAACCCAGGGCTGAGCAGCCTTTCGTGGGCTCTGACTGGAAAAGGGAATATTTCTCAAATTGAAAATTGGCTTTTACTCCTCTTTGGGAATCCCGCCAGTAAAACAGGCTCGTGTTTGGCCACGGGAACCTTTTACTGATCCGCCTCAGTCCGAGGGCTGGATTTGCTAACTGCAACGGGGCTACGAAAAGGTAATACTCAACACCGTGGCTTTTATTGCTGTTTGTTGGATTTCAAATGCAGCCTCACCTCCGTGCCTGGGAAGATCATGGAACAGATCCTTCTGGATGCCAGATCCTCCGATGCTTGGGCACACGGAGGCCACGGAGATGATTCAAGATAGCCAGCATGGCTTTACTGGGGGCAGGTCCCGCCTGACTGACCCAGTGGCCTTCTATGATAGAGCGACTAGGTCAATAGATAAGGGACGACCCATGGACATGATCTATCTAGACTTCAGTAAGGCCTTTGACACAGTCCCTCACAACATCCTGCTCCCCAAATTGGAGGGATACGGATTGGATGGGTGGACTGTTCAGTGGGTAAGGAATCGGCTGGATGGTTGCACCTGGAGGGTGGTACTCAATGGCTTGAAGTCCAGCTGGAGAGCAGTGACAAGCGGTGGCCCTCAAGGGTCCGTGCTGGGACCGGTACTGTTTAACGTTTTTACCAATGACATAGAGGGATTGAGAGCACCATCAGCAAGTTTGCAGATGACACCAAGCTGTGTGGTGGTGTTGATACACCAGAGGGACAGGATGTCATTAAGGGGGACCTGGACAGGCTGGAGAGGTGGGCCCAGATGAACCTCATGAGGTTCAACAAAAGCAAGTGCAGGGTCCTGCACCTGGGCAGGAACAATCCTTGGTATAAATACAGACTGGGGGATGAGGTATTGGAAAGCAGCCCTGAGGAAAGGAACTTGGTGGTGATGATGGAGGAGAAGCTGGACATGAGCAAGAATGCTTTGAATCCGGCGTCCCCTTCCTCCTCTCAAGGAATGAAACCCCTCAGCCAGCCGCGCACCACCAGCGGGTTGTTCCCTTTGGCGCACCCAGGCCTGGAGAACGTCCACTGTTGTGCTCCGGCCTGGCTGGTTCATCAGCCACCTTGAAGCAACACCTTGCCAAAGCTGAAGCAGCCTTTCTGGTGCCCAGGGAGGAAACGGGCTACAGTCAGTCCATTTTGTAATGTCCATTGGCACGTGGCCGTTACCGACTCGGAAAAGACAGCAATGAGACATTGATATCAAAGTCACTCAGCGCAGTGTAGCTCTACAACAGCCGCTGGGCTTGATGCACCACCAAAACAAGCTGCCTACAGGTCTGCAGCTCTTCATCTTCCCTCAACAGAAAAAGCAGAGGAGTCAGGTGCAGTCGAGGCCAACCAAATCCAAGTGTTTCCATGGGGTTGGTGACCGAGAAGGACACCAGCAGTGACACCTCCTTCCCGTGAAACACACGTGCTGTTCAGCCAGTATCACTCCGGCTGTGATAACCTGACGCGGGCTCATCGCCCACACCCATCCGAGAGCTACGGCTCCTGCTTTTTCAGGTTGGACTTCGACTCCATGTCGGGTTTGCGACACCGACAGCACCGTTCCAGCGCTCTCTCCTCTAGATACGGCACAGGTATTCGCCGAAGACACCCGGGACACGAACCCTCGAGAACCTGCCGTCAACAAAGGATGTACAAGGAGAGGAGAAGCCGGGTTACCGTGCACGGGGGAACCTTGTAAGGCCTTGGGCCAAAACCCTACAGGTTCTTTCGGAGTTTTCATCCCGGTCGTCTGCCACAATCCGGAGACTGTAGCGTCTGGAACGGTTACTAACCCAAAGGAATATCCTTGCTTAGGAGTGTCTAATTGTGCACGCTCAACCAAAGCGTTGCTGCCGCCATCAAAGGCTGCTTCTTGTGGCTTGCTCCCCCGCCAGGCAACTTTCTTCCTAGGTCAGTTCCACCCGTGTCTCCTTGTCACCCGTGCTGTAACTCCTTTCCATTCTGCCGCCTCTCCTTTATTCACCACCCGCACACGGGGTCCCCAGATCACAGCCCCAGTTGCCCTCCAGGTGCTTGCTGGGGCGCCTACATTTCCCAGAGCGCTTGTCACCGCTGGCGTCATCACGGGGCGGAGCGAGGCAGGCCCTCCTCTCAAAAACTGCATTTTGGTACTTTTTGTCACCGCTACGCTCTCCGCATCGGATCCGGATCATTTTGTGACTGGAGACTTTCCCACAGCTGCTCACAAACACCAGCCCCGACTCGCCCTCCCCAGGGAAAAGCACTGGGAGCCGAAGGGAGAGCTGGAAAAGGAGACACCACATGCAAGTTCCAGGTGTTCAAACCTCCCTTCCCATTGCTGTGTGACCCCAACAGCACCGGGACACGCGCTGTGACGTCACAGTGCGTCTCCGTGGCGAGCCAAGGCTCTACCCAGGGACACCGGGCAGCCGGCACCACATCCTCCGCTACCCTCTCCCTGCTGCCCTCGCCGCTCCGCGACCGCGATCTGCAGCACCCACTGATCCTCGCACCAGCCCCATGGCCACGGCTGAGCAAGGTGAAGCCTCGCTGCTCCTCCCGGGGGGCTCCGCGCCGCCGCCGGGGAAGCCCCTCAGCAGCTCTCCCGCTCTTGCCCTAGGCTGTGGAGCCACCAACGACACGAACGGACCCTGGGTGGGCACCTGGAGACCCCACCGCCCGCGCGGTCCCGTCCTGGCCCAGTTCACCAGCCCGGGACCCAAGTACGGCATCCTTGGGACAACAGGTAACAGCAATGGAGTGAGGGGGACGGCAGGGCCACCGCCTCCGGGGGACACCGGCCACAGCACGGCCACCGCCTCCAGGGGACACCGGCCGCATCATGGCCACCACCGGGGGACTCCGGCCACAGCACGGCCACCGCCTCCGGGGGACTCCGGCCACAGGAGTCCTCTCACAGCCTTCTGTCCCCAGGGCACCTGGCTCACAATCCCACCAAAACCAAAGCGCCCGCCTATAGCATCCCACTGGCCAAACTGCCACCGGTCACCAGCTGCTCTCCGGGTCCCCGCTACTTCGTGCCACCCGAGATCACCAGGAACGGGAAGTACGTCTCTCCCGCACAGCACATCTGCGGGCTCCCCAGGATAAAGACGGAGATCACCCCTGGGCCCAGTGAGTATTTCTCCAGCACCTCTGCCCGGCACCACCCCGTGCTTCTGCCCCTGCCACCGGGCTGCGGAGCCCTCAGCCGGCGCCCTGCCTGGGCTCCAGAGGGTTCCAGAGAGAGGGCCAACAGGGCTGAGCGCCTCCTCCTGAGCCGGCCTCTTGGGCTGGAGGGGAAGCCCCAGCTTCACCGCTTTGCTCCCCTTCTCCCCTGCCCCAGGCGACTACGCCACCGAGAAGGCCAACAGGCAGATCTTCAAGCGCCCGCCGGAGCAGCCCATGGCTTTCCGGCACAAGGAGGCACAAAGCCAGACGCCAGGTGAGGAGCTGGGGGGACGTGCCCGCACTCCCAGCCGCCTCTCCCCGCCAAAACATCTGCCGGGCACCTTCGCCCAGACCCTGGGGACAGCCGGCACAGCGGGACACCACCCTCTCCCCACAAGCTGCTTTCCGGCCCCGAGCACCCGCTTCTCACAGCCCCCACCCCAGGACCAAGCTCAGGCTGGGAGCTGCCGACGCCGGCAAGGGACACCCCTCCTGCCCCGCTCCCCGCGGCGCTCACACCTCTGACCCTTCCCCTCCAGGTCCGGGCACCTACACCCTGCCCAGGCTGGTGGGGCCCAACACCACCTACACCACCGCCAGCCCCTGCTACTCCATGGTGGGCAAGGGGAAGCGCGGCGGCTTCGCCGAGGACCTCGCCAGGGTGAGCTGCTCTCCTCCCCTCTCTCCCGGCCCCCGCTGAAGCAGCAGAGCCCCACAGGCCACAGCTCCCCCGGCTCTCTGCTGGTGACCCAAGCAGCTGCCCTTGTTGCCACCGCTTCTCTGGCCGGCTGGCCCGCCCGGGCACCCGGCACACATCAGCGCTTGCCCTGTTGCCCCCCTCTCTTACAGACGCCCGGGCCGGCCGCCTTCCCCAAAGTGGAAGTGGACGTCTACAAGACAAAGTCCCCCACCTACAGCATGGCCAGCAAAGCGGGAGCGGGAGGCGACCGCACGGTGAAGCCGGGGCCAGCAGACTACCGTGTGGGGAGGGTAAGGCAGCCCCCCGCCCGACCCCCCCTCTAGAGCTCCACCACCACCAGCCCCGATGCCTCTCCCCCTCCCCACGGGGCTCCCCAGACCCCCCGGCCGCTCTCCGCAGGGACGGGCCGCAGGACAGCGGCCTCATCCCCGTCCTTGCCCACAGCCGGGCACAGGGAGCCCAAGGAACACATCTGTGCCCTTCCCCGGCTCCGCCGTTCCCTGCTGACGGGCGCTCACACGCCACACGCTCTTCAGGAGGACACCCCACCAAAGAGGGGACGAGCAGACCCCAGAGCGGCCCTTGCTCACGCCCTGGCGACCAGCTGGGAGGGCAGGGGGCTTCCAGCAAAGCCCGGCGGGTGCCAGAGGGGCTGCGGACCTGCAGCCAGACACAGCCCTGGCCTGGCCCTGCCCGCCGGCCTGGGCATCTCGCCCCCTTTGGTGGCAAACACAAGAGCCTGCCTTTGCGCGGCCGCCTAGAAACCCTGGAGGGATGTGTCCCACCCAGGGCAGGTCTTCCCGAGAGCCAGGCACCACGCTCACCTCCTGAGAGCTTTTTCTCTCTTCCCCTTCCAGGTGACGCTGATCAAGCCCGAGGCCCCCGCTTCCACCTTCGGGCTCCGGCATTCCCTCTACACGGCTCCTCTGATCCCGCCTCCCGTCTGACCAGCCCAGACCCCACACACCGCCTCCCGCTGCTCCCGCGGGGGAAAACCCCACGGATTCGGGTCCGCTCCCCCGAGACCTGCCGTTCACACGCCCTCAGCAGCTCACTCCTTTGACCGAGTCTTCCCTTTCCCACCCTGTTCCTCAGCTTTGCTGACGGTACACGGTAGATATTCGCTGTTTCGCCCGTGTTCGCTGTTCTGTTCGCTCCAGTGTTAACTGTTAGTTAAGAAGAATAAAATCTGTTCTCTGCAGGAGCCCTGCGCTCCCCATCCCTCCCGCCCTCCCCTCGCACACAGCCCTTTCTCACAACGGGCAGCGTTGGACTTTGGACCCCATTTTTTCCCATCTATTCTTTCCCCCAGGTTTAGCACAGCAGGAAGACCAAGTGCTTCCCCAGGGACAATTTCCCCTCTCGCTGTTACACAGGAAGCCTCAGGAGAGGCTCCCGACCATCCATCCTTGGTTCAGGAGCCTCCCGTGAGCTCAGACGCTGCTGACAAACCCTCACCAGGGTCTGTCTTCGGTTTTTTTTCACACGCCCAGGGTTTCAACGTCCTGCTAATTGAGATGGCTCCCTGCTGTCGTTAGCTCATAGCGCTAAGGACCAGCTCCTCACGCGTCATTTACAACCAAGAGGCTTTTGGCCAACTTCTCCTCAGACGGGACCAGAGCCTTATTGTTTGTACCTCCCCCTTTGCACCAGCAGCTCCTCACAAACCTTTGCCCCTTCTCCCGGTCGCTCTCTCTGATCCCCGAACCCCCTGCGCCCGCCGCCATTCCCCTTCCCTCCCCGCTCCCCACGGCAGCCCAGGCCTCGTGGCGGCCGCTCGGCCACAGGGTTGGGTCCTGCCCGGGCTCCCCAAGAACAGTCGCCCCCCCGGGGCTCCCCACGCTCCTCAGCGGCAGGGGCTCAAAACCAGGGGGGGCCGGCCATGGAGGTCGCCACTGCTGCCCACCATTCCCATTTCCTCAGGGGAGCCGGCGCCATCTTGGGCACGGCCCTTCCCTCAGGGGAGCCTGGCGCCATCTCGGGCAAGGCCCTTCCCTCAGGAGAGCCTGGTGCCATCTTGGGCAAGGCCCTTCCCTCAGGGGAGCCTGGCACCATCTTTGCCCCAGCCCTTCCCGCAGGGGAGCCTGGCACCATCTCGGGTAAGACCCTTCCCTCAGGAAAGTCTGGCGCCATCTCGGGCATGGCCCTTCCCTCAGGGGAGCCTGGCACCATCTTTGCCCCAGCCCTTCCCTCAGGGGAGCCTGGCACCATCTCGGGTAAGACCCTTCCCTCAGGAGAGCCTGGCGCCATCTCGGGCACGGCCCTTCCCTCAGGGGAGCCAGCGCCATCTTGGGCACAGGCCTTCCCTCAGGGGAGCCTGGCGCCATCTTTGCCCTGGCCCTTCCCTCAGGGCAGCCTGGCGCCATCTCGGGCAAGGCCCTTCCCTCAGGGGAGCCTGGCACCATCTCGGGTAAGACCCTTCCCTCAGGAGAGCCTGGCGCCATCTTTGCCCCAGCCATTCCCTCAGGGGAGCCAGCGCCATCTTGGGCACGGCCCTTCCCTCAGGGGAGCCTGGCGCCATCTTTGCCCTGGCCCTTCCCTCAGGGCAGCCTGGTGCCATCTCGGGCAAGGCCCTTCCCTAAGGAGAGCCTGGCGCCATCTCGTGCATGGCTCTTCCCTCAGGGGAGCCGGCGCCATCTTGGGCAAGGCCCTTCCCTCAGGAGAGCCTGGCACCATCTTTGCCCCAGCCATTCCCTCAGGGGAGCCTGGCGCCATCTCGGGCACGGCCCTTCCCTCAGGGGAGCCTGGCGCCATCTCAGGCACGGCCCTTCCCTCAGGGGAGCCTGGCGCCATCTCGGGCACGGCCCTTCCCTCAGGGGAGCCTGCTGCCATCTCGGTTGCGGCCGTCAAGCGGTTGTGCGGCACTGCCATGTTGCTGAGAGGGCTCGGCTGTGGCTGGGGCCTGCACCTGCGGAGATGCCAGTCTGTGCCAAAAGGGACTCTGCAGATCCCCTTGCTTGTTCAGACTGCCTCCTTGCAACCATTTCTGTAAAGTACGCCAGTTCTCCTGGGCCGGGCTGCCTCTGCGCCTGTCCCCTTCAGCTGCTTGCATCCTTTGGCCTCTGCCACCAGGAGATAATGGGCGCCATCTTGGGCCCGGCCCTTCCCTCAGGGGAGCTGCTGCCGTCTTGCTCACAGCCGTCAGGCGGTTGTGCCTCCCAGGCTGACCTTATCCAAATGCAGGTGTTCGACTTGTTGAGCACACAAAACTAAACAACAATTAGCGTGATAGATGTGTCTTCCAGCCCCCCACCTGCCAGTCACTTGAGCGTGTTTACAGTCCTCCTCGCCCATCTTCCGTTACTTTCCAACAAAAAGAAATGGGTTGATGGGGAATACCTCATTCCAGATAGGAATTTAGATAAATCAAGGCATGTTTCAAGAGGAAAATACTATGCTCTTCTCCCACGCCATTAATTGAACACAACAACTTCCTCCAGTGAGTTGACATTAAGGGAGCTCTTGAAGCAGTGGAAACACGAACCGTGTATTTGTTTTCAACATCATGGAGTGTAACTTGCTCATCGTTGCCTATAAAAAGAAATATAAACACTTAATGTGTTAATATAAACACTAACCACTCCAGTGGTTAAAGCAGTATAGGGAAAGAAATAAAAAACCACAAATGTCTTTTTTTTTTTTTTAATTTCCTATTTTGAAAACAGAACTGCAGCAGAGAGAAGAGCAGGTCAGCTGCCAAGTGGGCAGCCCTCTGCTCCTTCATGGGAAAGGCTCCTTTATGGGAAAAGCATTCCTGCTCCGAGGAAGCCCCGTAAAAAGATAACGGAACGTGAAAAGAGATGCCGTAAGCAAAAGGCGCTGGGCTCCCAGCTCAGGTGTCGCCAGCTCACACCGTCAGCGCTCTCAGGGTTTTGCAACCATTGAGAAGGCACCAACACGACACCAGCACAAAACCCAAACCAAGTAACCAGAGAACCCTGTCCCTTCTCTTTGATCACACCCATCGAGTACAACGGGCACCAACCACACGCACACCAAGAGGGACACAGCTACACATTAATTCCACTGGCTCATGCAGTGGTTTTCAAGCTACAGCAACAGAGTATTTTATTATTTTTTTTAGTCTTTGCACTGAATATTAATTTATCTAATTTGGCACCTCCTCTTCAGAAACATTTAAGGTAATGCACGTTTATATTTTAGACATTTATATTTTTATATACGTTTATATTTTCATATTTTAGACTGGACATTAGGGAAAAATTCTTCACAGAAAGAGTGGTCAGACACCTGCTGCCCAGGGAGGTGGCTGAGTCACCATCCCTAAATGTGTTTAAGAGTCGTTTAGATGTGGTGTTGGGGGATGTGGTGTAGGGGAGAACTTTGTAGAGCGGGGCTGATGGTTGGACTCGATCCCAAGGGTCTTTTCCAACCTGAATGATTCTATGATTCTATTTAATTCAGAAGAAAAAAAACAGAAAGCCCACAAAGTCATACTCTTATGCTCGGTACGTCTTTGTAATTGTGGTATCCAGTTGTGAAGCTTTCCTCGCGTACACCGAAGGTTCAGAAGGAGCAAGATTTCATGTCACGACTCTTACGTGTTCAGTTGACTCGGTTTTCATTTATCCCATACACATTTCAACTTGTATTCTGTCCCAACAGAAGAAATACGAGAAAACTTCTCTGTGACTAATGAGGTGTGAGATTTTTCTACATCCACTTGCTCTTTGCACAGGTTAAACCCTGCCGGCCTTAGGTTACTGCAGCAGCTCATCTTCTCCATTGTACAGTAAATAAGTCCCTTATGTGTAAGCGTCCTTTGATCATTAATTGCAATGGAAACTGCCCATTATACGTTGTGGGCAAGGTTTATACCAGTAAAATTACTCTAGTGCCTATGTATTTCATCAGCGAGAAGCGTAGCCTGGTTTCTCCAAACCAACAAGGGAGAGGAGAAATAAGGGAATGAGCTACGGAGTGAAGGGGAAGCGTAAGACCAGGCAACACCCTAAAATCTTTCTTCCTATAATTTAAGGCCATTTCTTTGTCCTATTCCCCGTGGACAAAGAAGAGTTTACAACTTTATGTCATAATAATTAAAAACACTTTTATGCAGCTTATGACTTGCATCTCTGCTCAGCTTTTCTTTCTGTAGACTAAATGGACCTTTCCTTTTCCTAGACCTCTGATCCTTCTTCATACCCTCTTCTGAACTTCCTCTAGTTCTCAAACCACAGTACCCAAAACTGAGCCCAGAGCTCCATTTGAGGCCCCACAGCCCCAAGTAAAGCAGGATTAATTCACGTGCTTTTTTTTTTTTTTATCTGGTGCTATTTATTTTGTGATCTACTATTACATTTGGATCCTCTTCTACATGACTATGGTCTCGTCTCCACAGTGCACTTGGAGAGTTGACCGGTTTCATTCAGGTGCTGTAGTTTGCACTTGTCCCTATCAAAACACATGACTTTTTTTTTTCCAGGTAGTGTGTCTCTTAATTAACTTTAAATTCAAACTATTAAATTATTGCTGTCTTTCCTGGTATCACCTTCAAGTTTTATAATTTCTTAGACACTAAGGAAAGCCTGGGGTAGTAACTGGACCCAAGATCCCTCCTCATACAGAATTCTGCTCGATACAGAGACCAAGATCATGACTGTCCCTTTTTAAAACGTACTTGAGAGACAACCCCTTCCTCCAGAAGACAGATTGCACTCCCTCTGCTCGAGTCCCCTCACCCCCCTGTTTTAGGCTCATGCTCCTGCAGATTTACACAGCCACTAGACGACAGATTGGGTCCCCGTACTTTCCTGCATCCCTACAAATTTATGATCATAGAAGAACTATTCGTTTTTGCAATAAAAAAGAAGCCAAGAAAAAGAGCACCCGCATGGATTAAGTCAGTCTCGGGTTCCGGTACTCCCCAGAAGTTATCTTACAAGTGCAGTTTAAAGTAGGAAAAAAAACATCAGAGGTTCTGATGAAGGTACTCATGTCTGTAGGAGACAGCAGGCACAAAAAATGAGTCGGATAAATAGCAAAACCTATGCACCAAACCGGAGGATGGGAGGAAGAAAGCCTAAAACACGGGCTAAGTAAAAATGATTTTTAAGAAGTCAAATTGCAGGAGACGCTTGGCGCATCTGAGGGGAAAAGTCCGTGGCCTCTCACCGCGTGGTGAATGTTCTTCCCACACACGGACAGACGTGGCAGTTTGTTACCTTTAAGCAAGGGCAGACTAAAAACACCTTAGAAACACAGAGTGGAGTGGGAGCTGATACACCGGCACCTTCCTAAATGGAACTTTCTCACCTCAAGAAACTGAAAAGTGTGAGTCCAGTATTTTCTGGAATGAGCATCCGTGAAGGACCTTAGTGTCACTAATGGGGATTCCTTTATCTACAGGCACATGCAGCTTTGGAGACGCACATCCCTTTCTCTTGCGAATATACGGATATTTATACACACGCACGTATGTATGTCCCCACGTGTGGTTTTGGTCTGCCCTTGCTTAAAGGAAACCGAACTGCCATAATAACTTGTTCTTGAATCCCCGCGTCGCTCCTGGAGTTATCAGCGATACCTTGGCGTGGCAGAGCCGGCCTCTGCCCAGACACCACGGCAACGGGCAGCCCGCTCAGCCACGCTCCCGTCGCCTTCCTCAGAAGCCCCTGGAGCTGTTCACGGCCCCCCAGAGGGTGGCCTTCTCCTTCACCTCCGGAGAGGTCCCTCCACCTTCACCTCCGGCCGGTAGCCACGCCGTTAGCCCCTCGCTCGCCGTTCCCCCGAGGGCCGCTGCCGCACGGGACGGGGCAGGAGCCGTCCCCCCGCTGCAGCCCGGCCCCGGGGCAGGGGAGGCCCTTCCCTCCCCCCGCAAGGGCCCGGGGCGGCCCGGACGCGGTCTGCAGCGGACACCGCGCTCCGTGCCCAGGCCGGCGGCGGGGGCGGGGCGGCCCGTCCCGGGAGGGGGGCGCCCCCGCTTCCCCGCCGCCCCCAAGGGCTCAGACACCCGCCCTCCCCCAAGGGCCCGCCGCCATTTCAGGTCTCTGCTCGGGAAACGTTACCGCCGGGCACCGGCGGGTCCGAGGAACGACTCGGGGCGCCGCCGGGGGGGGGGGGGGGGGAGGAGGAGGAGGAGGAGGAAGAAGGTGCTTTCCGGGGAGGGGGCGCGTCGGTTTTACCTGAGACCGGCCGCTGGCCCCCGCTGGTGGAGAATTCAATGGCCTCGACGCAGCCGAAGCGGCCCGGGAGGACCCTCCCGTCCCCGCAGCTCCGCAGGCGCCTCCGCTGGAAGCCCTGGGCGAGCCGGGGGCTCCCCCTCCAAGCCCCGCCGGGAGGGATAGACAGGAACCCCACCGGCCGCCTCTGCTCTTCATCCCGCCCCTTCCCCCGCCTCAGGGGCACCATGATTTCTCTTCAGCCGGCCCCGGCCGAGCGGGGCCAGACGCCCCCCCGCCTCCCGCGCGGGGCCGCCGCTGCTCAGCTCCCACCGGTAGCGGCGCGGGGCGGGGGGAAGGGGGAGGAGGACACACACCGGTCCGTTCGCCCCTCCCAGCACCTTGGCGGGGGCGGGGGCGTAGGGACCTCCCCGGAGCCGCAGCCGGAACGCGAGGGAAGAGGGACCCCGAGCACCTGCCGTTTGGGGTGGGTTTGCGCTCCCTCCGTGCTGAGCGGTGTCGGGGGGGGGGGGTGTCCAAAGACGAGGTTCTTGATGTATTTATTATTTTTTTTTTTTTTTTGTCTTTAAGGTGGTTTCTGCGGGGCTGGTGGAGGTTTTAGTGCTTGCCCTCCTGTGGAATAATTCCTAAAATATAATTTTTATTAAAAATATATAGCGTTGTTCACACATTAAGGAAAGGTATAAAATGGAAGCGTTTCCAGGGTGGAACCAGCGGCAGCTGGTGTGCGAGGAACCCGCTACATCGCTGACTCCCTGAACAACATTCCTTGCAAAAGCAACACGGAGGATGGAGTGGAGTGAAGATTCCACGGCCAAGCTCTGTGATTCCGCAGCAGATATGGGAACAAGGTGATCCTGTGGAAGTGATAAGCGGCATGCTTGCCACCCTGAGCCAACAGTCTGCCAAATTTTGATGAAATGCTGTCCTTTGTGCGACCTTTGCTCATTATAATGTCATTATAATACCAAAACACACCTCCAGCCCGAAGGCTGCCCGCCTCCAAGGTGCGACCACTCCTCCTTGAGTATTTTTCGTAAACTATACCCTTAAATGCGAGGCGAGAGAATTTTACACCAATCATAATAAAGGTATTTATGACTAGAGTCACTCAAACTCCACCTTGAAGGTAAAATATAGTATAAAAATAGCCCAAGAAAGGGGGGATGCTGGGGAAGACACCATCGTGAACAAGTCAGGCAGGACCCCATCACGGACTGCCTCTGACTCCCGGGACCAGTCGAGGGGCTGAGCCGTTCTTCCCCCCCCATAGGGACGCCTGTGGGTCAGACTTAAGACTGTGCCGAGTGCTTCCTCGGGGAACTTAGAAATCTCCCTAGAGGGTTACCTGTGACACTTAGAGCCAGGCTGTATTGTTTGGAACTTGGTCACGCACTTTGTACCATTAACATTTTTTCTTTTACTTGCACGTGCTTTGCAGACTGTACTTATCACCGGCAAACCATAAGAACCTTTCTATCTGTTGCTTAAATAAACTGCGCTGTTTAAGTAGCTAGCCGTTTGGGTTTCTCACTGAACGCGACCAGACACTGAAGTGCGGCCGTGCTAGTTCGTGAGCACGACTAGACTGAAGGCGCAGTCCACTGTCAGTGTATCCAGAATCGTGATAGTTTAAAATATATTAAACACAACTGGACTGATAGTGGTGAATTGGGCATCGCTCAGAATTTAAACCCAGCCACCCCCAGCCTCCCGCCTCGGTGAGAACGCAAGGGGGTTTATTTTCTGCCAAAACTTTTTTGTCTCTTCACGCAACACCTCCCCTCGAGCCGTGCTGGGGACAGGAGCTGCCCCTTCTCCAGGCCGTTGGTGAGACCTCCCTGGGCTTAGCCCCCGAAGACTCAGAAACGCAGGTGAATTTTCTTCTCTTCTTACCCTTCAGTACCAACAAACCCCCCAGAGGTCTGTCCCCGGCATTCGAAAGTGTTGTCAAGTGCTTCGAAGAGAAATTTAGATGAGGGTCTGTCTTTTCTGAACTGAAAAAGGTAAAATAGTGAAAATTCAATTAATAATCGCTAATGCGGTCGGATGCTTTTTGCTGTTATAAGGCCTCGTGGTTAAGTCACACTTTCTAGTACCGTCTATTTTTGTACTGTCCCCTCTAATTTTGAACTTTTTAAAAAAGCTGCTTCGGGATTTATTTCAGCACCCAAAGTATTCTTATTCCACATCATATGAAAGCAAGCCCGGCGTCAGTATGAATTGGTGCCATTGTGGAATAACTTTTTTTTTAAGAATTTGATGCTGCTTCTGAGGTTTGTTTGGAGGTTTTTTGGGTTTTTTTTGGTTTTTAGCCTGGGAGTTACCCAGCTAGAGGACACTGGGTTTGCCCCGACTTGGACCTGCATTCGGTAAAGTCCTTGATGAATACAAAGACAAGCAATGAACATTATCTGGAGGAAGGTTCTTGGTTACGTCTGTCTGTTCTCAGTCGGCAGCACGTATTCACACCAGTATCTCTCTGGCATGAAAGGGCTTTTATTGTCTCACTGCAATGGGGAAGAATGTTTTCCAAAAGCCCAATTGTCAAAAGCACGCGGGTCATGTTGTGCTGGAACTATTTTTAGGGGGAGCAGTAAATGACACTGGCCACGTGTTTTCTTTTGGGGAAAAATGCTTTAATGCATTAGCCAAAATCCAAGTGAGTAACAGTGGAAGGGTAGAAGTTGGTTGTTGATTTGGCAACAAAAATGAGACGTGAACTTTGTGAACTAAAGGAACCTCTGGCCGCCCGACTGAAAATGTGAGTCTGGTTTTGTTTGTTTTCAACTTTTCCTACACCAAGAAATTTCCGATAGGCATTCTATGTCTTTGCTTAGTCCTTTAAGTTCCTTAAAGAAGAAAATTAAGCTAATTAGTAAGATTCTCAGCCATGCTAAAGGAAGAATGTTGGTCCTTACGATATGTCCTAGTGTTTGTTTCTTCTCTCCTCATGTCCAAACTTACTGTGCTCATCTAAACAAGCCCTGTCGTGTGATCACATCAAATGCTTCTAAAAGTACAGCAAATACTGTCACACTGGTGAAGGAGGGGCGCACTTTCTGATCTTCATCTTCTATTCTGTATTATTCCATGCTTGGGAACTTCAGTCTCAGCTTCCTTCTCCCCGTTCATAAAGGTACAAAGTCTATACCTCAGAGATGGAATGAGGTTGCTGCGAGGTCCCAGATGCCTGCACCATCCTCGGAGGTTTTCAGGTGAGAAATGACACTTGAAAAAAAAAATCACTAGGTGATACTGCTGAGCAAATGCAAATGAGCACTTTTTTACTAATCATATACAAATGGCCATTTATCTGTGTGAAGATTAATTCTTTCCATTGCAAAGGAAGATTGATAATCCAAACTATTCTATCCTTTGGAGCAGAAACTCACTCTTCCTGTGGAATTTTTAATTAACAATTAAAATAAAACGTGTTAAACGTGTTAAAATGTGTTAAAATAAAACACAGGCCAGCATAGCTTCCAAATACTTCTAAATATTGCTTCCTTCTTTTTAGAACTGAACTAAGGAGCGTGATGCCAGAGAACTAAAATGGGAATAGAGAAGGGAAGGAAAATGACCTGTTAAAAATCAGCTGTTTAGTAACGGGTAACAAAAGAGATTTTAAAGAGAATTCTGCTTAGTGTCAATAAACCAAAGGAGTAAGGAGTGCAATTATAGGTGGATGAGAGTAGAGATAAATGAAAGGTAGGACACTGGACAAAGAACAATAAAAAGCCACAGGTGTACTTATTTTGGGGGAGGGGTGTTTCTTGGGTTTTTTTTGAGCTCACACAGGTTCCTTACACAACTCACATGAGAAGGATGAAACAGAAGGAGTTTTTCTGTTGCCTTTTTATTCTTCAAAGAAAAAATGATACATGATGCTTTCTCTAGGTCTAGTTTTGTGGCAGGGGTGGCTCAGGAAACCTAGTTCCTCCAGGTAAGAGAGCTCTCTTGTTGGGGAGTCTCCAAAAGGGCTTGAATAACTTGGGTCAGCAAATTGTTGGGAACTTTGATGGAGTTATAAAAAAAAAAAAAAATCACATCAAAAAGCGGAAGCAATATTTAAACCACAAACCAACCATCAAAGTTGTGAATAGACTCCTCAGCGAGCACTTCATTTTCTTTTGCTAGCTCCTCTCCAGGTCTTCTTATTGATCTGTCATGGAAATACTCATGCTTTCATGGCTGTGGTTTCACAATCAATTTAAAGTGATCTGAGACTCTGCTGCTGCCAAAAAGGTTTGTCTGGCTCTTCCCTCTGCCCTCCTGTCTTCAGGTCTTAACAAAGACAAGTGTAGGGTGCTGCACCTGGGGAGGAGTAACGCCCCGCACCAGTACAGGTTGGGGCTGACCTGCTGGAGAGCAGCTCTGAGGAGACAGACCTGGAGGTCCTGGTGGACAACAGGATGGCCGTGAGCCAGCAATGGGCCCTTGTGGCCAAGAAGGCCAATGGCATCCTGGGGGTCATCAGGAAGAGCGTGACCAGCAGGTGGAGAGAGGTCATCCTCCCCCTCTCCTCTGCCCTGGGGAGGCCCCGTCTGGAGCACTGGGACCAGTTCTGGGCTCCCCTGTTCAAGAAGGACAGGGAACTGCTGGAGAGGGTACAGCAGAGGGCTACAAAGATGCTGAGGGGCCTGGAGCATCTCTCTGATGAGGAAAGGCTGAGGGACTTCTTTAAACATTTAAACTTTGCAGTTTTTCTACTTCAAAAGCAGCAAGCTCAAAAAATAGGATAGCTACCCAACTCCAATCTAGTACATTACCGCTCCTGCAGTAATTATATTTTCATTAACAGCCTTTATCTTGATGTAGCACAACAAAGCCGAGTTCCATCCTCTTTCCCAAGGTCGAAACGATGCACAACCCAAGCACTAAAAATAATAATTGTGTGAGCCGATGCAGGCAGGACGCAGGAACAACCACAAAAACACAGATTAAAGGCAAAGAACAAATTTAACCTCGGCACCTCATGGATCGGGGAATCTCTGAGGCAGTCCCCGGGCAGAGGAAGGCAAGCAGGGGATGCAGGAGCAAGATGATGAGGGGCCTGGAGCACCTCTCTGATCAGGAAAGGCTGAGGGACTTGGGTCTTTTTAGTCTGGAGAAGAGAAGACTGAGGGGGGATCTGATCAACGCCTATAAATACTTAAAGGGTGGGTGTCAGGAGGACGGGGCCGGTCTTTTTTCAGTGGTGCCCAGGGACAGGACAAGAGGGAACGGGCACAAACTTGAATATAAGAAGTTCCACCTAAACACGAGGAGGAACTTCCTTTCCTGGGAGGGTGGCAGAGCCCTGGAACAGGCTGCCCAGGGAGGTGGTGGAGTCTCCTTCTCTGGAGACATTCAAACCCCACCTGGACACCTTCCTCTGGGACCTGCTCTGGGTGGACCTGCTCTGGCAGGGGGTTGGAGGAGATGATCTCCAGAGGTCCCTTGCAACCCCATGTGATTCTGTGATTCCATAATGTGGTGACACCGTGGGCAGTTTTGCCCAGGGACTTACAGAAGTCGCTTTTGATGAATCTGGTTTTCAGGAATCCTTTCGTACATCATGCCGCTGCCTTTAGACACATTCAGCACAGGGAGCTCTCGAGGTTTCATCTGTAGGACACGCAGGACCTGGCAACGGGGTGTTCCTGCCCGGGGTCTGAGCTGGGAGCCGTGATTTGCTGCGGTCCATTCCCTGTGAGTGTCACTCTGAACTTCCTGAAAGATCTAGAAACACCAGTGGTGTCCCCCGGGGCTGGGTGCTGGGGCCGGTTCTCTTCAACATCTTCATCGATGATCTGCAGGAGGGGATTGAGTGCTCCCTCAAGCACTTCAGAGACGACACCAAGCTGGGTGGGATGTTGATCTGCTGGAGGGCAGGAAGGCTTTGCAGAGGGATCTGGACAGGCTGGATCGATGGGCCGAGGCCAATGGGATGAGGTTCCACAAGGCCAAGTGCCGGGTCCTGCCCTTGGGTCACACCAATCCCATGGATGCTCCAGGCTGGGGCAGAGCGGCTGGAGCTGCCCCAAGGAAGAGGACCTGAGGGTGTTGGTCGACTGTGGGCTGAACATGAGCCAGCAGCGTGCCCAGGTGGCCAAGGAGGCCAGCAGCCTGTGTCAGGAACAGCGTGGTGAGTAGGACTCGGGAGGTGACCGTCCCCCTGTACTGGGCACTGGGGAGGTCCCACCTCAAGGGCTGTGTCCGGTTTTGGGCCCCTCACCACAAAAAAAGACCTTGAGGTGCTGGAGCGGGTCCAGAGAAGGGCAACGGAGCTGGTGAGGGGTCTGGAGACCTTCTGAGGAACAGCCGAAGGAGCTGTGGGTGTTCAGTCTGGAGAAGAGGAGGCTGAGGGGAGACCTTCTCGCTCGCTCCAACTCCCTGAAAGGCGGGTGTAGCCGGGGGGGGGGGTGTCGGTCTCTTCTCCCAAGGAACAGGCGATGGGACGAGAGGAGACGGCCTCAAGTTGCACCAGGGGAGGTTCAGATTGGATATTGGGAACAATTTTTCCACAGAAAGTGGAAAATAATGTTGAGGAAGCACAAGAGCCCCGCAGCACAGCCCGAGGCCCGCCGTGGCCCGTCAGGCAGACACCTTTCGGGGGGGGGGGGCTCAGGTGGGGGGGGCTCAGGCAGGTGACGCACGGGAGGGGCGGTCTCTCCTCTGGCAGCCGATTGGCTGGGTGGGGCGGCGGGAGAGCCGCGATTGGCGGAGAGCCGCGCTGGGGGGCGGGGCGGGGCGGTTTGAAGGAGCGCGGGGGGAAGATGGCGGCGGTGAGGGCCGGGTTCCTCGCGTTGCGGGGTGTGATGGCAAGGCGGGGGCTGGAGCGGGAGAACCAGAACCCGCGGCAGCGGCAGACGGAGCTGGGACCCGGCGGAGGGAGGCGCAGCGCTTGGCAGAGGACAAGCGGCGTCTGGAGGAGGAGGTGGAGGAAGGGGGGCGAGCGGTGGCCGAGGCCGAAGGGCAGGCCAGGGCGCTGGCGGCCGCGCTGCAGGAAAGGGAGGTGGGTCACGGAGGGGGGAGATCTCCCTGCTTTCCTCCAGCAAAATGAGGAGACAATTAAAAAAAAAGACACAACATCCGTGTCTTTTGCCGTGTGCGGCCGGTGTTGCCCGAGGAGCAGGAGCACCAGAGGGGGCTGGAGCATCTCCAGTTCCCCCCAAGGACAACACTGTGCTGGTGCCCAAATAGGCATTTCTGTCCCCAAAACAGGTGCTTCCCTCCACACCCCCCCAAGGCAACTTCAACACAGCTGAATAAATGTGGGGGTGCAGAGCCCATGGAGCATGGGGGTGTTTTGGGGTGCAGAGCGCAGGAGGATGGGGACCAGGAGGTGGTGAGTTTGGGGTACCCCCAAAGCACCCCCGGCCTGAGGGGTGGAAGGAGGCAAACATCCGGATGGGGGGGGGATGCGGAGGGGTGGTGGGTGTTAAAATGGGGAGGGCCTGGCCTCTCCAAAAACCCACAACCCTCCCATCCAAAAACAGCCTCCCAACTCCCAGCCCCTCCCCAAGCCCCTCAACCCAAACTGAGACCCCCCCTCAGTACCTCAGAACGCCCCCAGTCCTCCTACAGCCCCCCTGTGCCTCCCCAAACCTTCCAGAGCCCTAATCCCCCCAGTGTCCCCACAGGTGCCCCACCAGCAGCACCAGCCGCCGCCCCCCGCCCCAAGCGCCCCCCCTGGGACCTGAAGGGGCAGGTGTCAGACCTGCGGGCTGCGCTGGGGGACAGCCGCCGGGTGAGAGCGGGGCTGGAGCAGCAGGTCCAGGAGCTGCGCCAGCGCCTGGAGCAGCAGGAGAAGGAGCTGCAGGAACAGCAGCAGCAGGGGACCCTCCTCACCCTCCGCCTGGAGTGAGACCCCCCCCGCCCCCCACCCCGGGAATTGGGGTGTCACTTCCCCCCCCTAACACGAGGTGTGCGTGTCCCCCAGGAGCACGGAGAAGGAGCTGACGAGCTGCCGGGATGAGAGAGATCAATGGCGGAGGGAGGCGCAGCGCTTGGCAGAGGACAAGCGGCGTCTGGAGGAGGAGGTGGAGGAAGGGGGGCGAGCGGTGGCCGAGGCCGAAGGGCAGGCCAGGGCGCTGGCGGCCGCGCTGCAGGAAAGGGAGGTGGGTCACGGAGGGGGGAGATCTCCCTGCTTTCCTCCAGCAAAATGAGGAGAAAAATAAAAAAAAAGGTGGTTTTCTGCTCCGATTGCTCTCAGCCCCAAAGCGCCACCCGGGAGCGGGGCTGTCTCAGCACCCCGCAGTCGAGGCTGGTTTCTGTGTGTGTGCGTCCCCCCAACCAGGGCTGCTTTTCCACCCCTGCGGAGCCAGTCTTTCCCCCTCCTGTGTTAACCGAGGGCTGTTCTCCTCCCCCCCCAGGTCCAGCTGCAGGTGACAGAGGGGCACCTGCGGGCGGAGGCAGCGCTGGCAGCCGAGCTGCGACTGGAGGCAGCCGCCCAGAAGCAGAAGGTGGAGCAGCAGGGGGAGCAGCTCCACGGGCAGGAGATGGAGCGTCGTCGTCTCCATAATCTGGTCCAGGAGCTCAAGGTGAAGCCGGGAGGGGGTCTGGGGGGGGGGGGGGTGGGAAATCATCTGAATCCCCCGCCCCGTACCTCCAAAATCACGGCTCTTCCCCTTCTGCAGGGCAACATCCGTGTCTTTTGCCGTGTGCGGCCGGTGTTGCCCGAGGAGCAGGAGCACCAGAGGGGGCTGGAGCATCTCCAGTTCCCCCCAAGGACAACACTGTGCTGGTGCCCAAATAGGCATTTCTGTCCCCAAAACAGGTGCTTCCCTCCACACCCCCCCAAGGCAACTTCAACACAGCTGAATAAATGTGGGGGTGCAGAGCCCATGGAGCATGGGGGTGTTTTGGGGTGCAGAGCGCAGGAGGATGGGGACCAGGAGGTGGTGAGTTTGGGGTACCCCCAAAGCACCCCCGGCCTGAGGGGTGGAAGGAGGCGAACATCCGGATGGGGGGGGATGCGGAGGGGTGGGTGTTAAAATGGGGAGGGCCTGGCCTCTCCAAAAACCCACAACCCTCCCATCCAAAAACAGCCTCCCAACTCCCAGCCCCTCCCCAAGCCCCTCAACCCAAACTGAGACCCCCCCTCAGTACCTCAGAACGCCCCCAGTCCTCCTACAGCCCCCCTGTGCCTCCCCAAACCTTCCAGAGCCCTAATCCCCCCAGTGTCCCCACAGGTGCCGCACCAGCTGCCGCCCCCCGCCCCAAGTGCCCCCTGGTACCTGAAAGGGCAGGTGACAGACCCGTGGGCTGCGCTGAGGGACAGCCGGGGAGCGACGGTGGGGCTGGAGCGGGGGAAGTGGGAGGCCCTCTGTCTGAGATGAGTCCCCCCAGCAATCGGGGTGTCGTGTCCCCCCCCCAGGAGCCTGGAGCTGGAGACCTGGCGGAGGGAGGCTGAAAGTTTGGCAAAGGAGAAGCGGCTGGAGGAACGCAAGGAGGGAGCTGGCGGCTGCGCTGCAGGAGAGGGATGTGTGTCACGGGGCGGGAGTTCTTCCTGCTTTCCTCCAGAAAAAGTAGGAAAAAAAGATGGTTTTTTGCACTGATGGCCCGGTTTGAGGCAAAACAGAACCAACTTCCTGGTCAGTAATTTTACTTCTCAACTCGGCCTCTTCCGACTCTCTGAAATTAACAGTGTCTTGTGGAGAAAACCGCTGGTTCTTGGAGCGCCCGGAGCAAGGTCTGTGCGTCACGCCAAGGGCCGAGGAGCAGAGAGGCTCCTGCTTCCACTTATTGCTGTCACAACCAAGGGCATCCCATTTCGTCATTGGCCCCACTGGAGGGTCAGAAGCGGGAAAAAGCGTGGAAGGGTCCCACTCCCAGGGAGGAGGGGGACAGGAGAGGTGACCCCAGACTGACCAAGGGGGTGTTCCATCCCATCTGCCCCACGCTCAGGATAAAAGCTGAGGGATCAAAGGGTCAGCTCTTTCTCCAATGGCCGACGTCCGAGGAGGACCCTGTCTGTTCATCTGCCTTTGATCCCGATCCGTGCCTTCCTGACCCCAGAGCTGGAATCCGGTTCCCACTTGTCGCTGAGTCCAGTCTGGGGCTTCCCAGGGGCAGCAGCAGTTGGGACATCAGCAGGAGTGGTTCCACGGGCTGGAGCTGGAGCTGGAAATTCTATGATTCTATGGAGCGGTGCCGCCTCCACCATGTCATGCAGAAGCTCAAGGTGAAGCCTGGGGGAGGGTCAGCAATCATCTGAATCATTCAGAAATCATGGAGGTCCTGGTGGAAAACAGGATGGCCGTGAGCCAGCAATGGGCCCTTGTGGCCAAGAAGGCCAATGGCATCCTGGGGGTCATCAGGAAGAGCGTGACCAGCAGGTGGAGAGAGGTCATCCTCCCCCTCTCCTCTGCCCTGGGGAGGCCCCGTCTGGAGCACTGGGACCAGTTCTGGGCTCCCCTGTTCAAGAAGGACAGGGAACTGCTGGAGAGGGTACAGCAGAGGGCTACAAAGATGCTGAGGGGCCTGGAGCATCTCTCTGATGAGGAAAGGCTGAGGGACTTCTTTAAACATTTAAACTTTGCAGTTTTTCTACTTCAAAAGCAGCAAGCTCAAAAAATAGGATAGCTACCCAACTCCAATCTAGTACATTACCGCTCCTGCAGTAATTATATTTTCATTAACAGCCTTTATCTTGATGTAGCACAACAAAGCCGAGTTCCATCCTCTTTCCCAAGGTCGAAACGATGCACAACCCAAGCACTAAAAATAATAATTGTGTGAGCCGATGCAGGCAGGACGCAGGAACAACCACGAAAACACAGCTTAAAGGCAAAGAACAAATTTAACCTCGGCACCTCATGGATCGGGGAATCTCTGAGGCAGTCCCCGGGCAGAGGAAGGCAAGCAGGGGATGCAGGAGCAAGATGATGAGGGGCCTGGAGCACCTCTCTGATGAGGAAAGGCTGAGGGACTTGGGTCTTTTTAGTCTGGAGAAGAGAAGACTGAGGGGGGATCTGATCAACGCCTATAAATACTTAAAGGGTGGGTGTCGGGAGGACGGGGCCGGTCTTTTTTCAGTGGTGCCCAGGGACAGGACAAGAGGGAACGGGCACAAACTTGAATATAAGAAGTTCCACCTAAACACGAGGAGGAACTTCCTTTCCTGGGAGGGTGGCAGAGCCCTGGAACAGGCTGCCCAGGGAGGTGGTGGAGTCTCCTTCTCTGGAGACATTCAAACCCCACCTGGACACCTTCCTCTGGGACCTGCTCTGGGTGGACCTGCTCTGGCAGGGGGTTGGAGGAGATGATCTCCAGAGGTCCCTTGCAACCCCGTGTGATTCTGTGATTCCATAATGTGGTGATACCGTGGGCAGTTTTGCCCAGGGACTAACAGAAGTCGCTTTTGATGAATCTGGTTTTCAGGAATCCTTTCGTACATCATGCCGCTGCCTTTAGACACATTCAGCACAGGGAGCTCTCGAGGTTTCATCTGTAGGACCTGGCAACGGGGTGTTCCTGCCCGGGGTCTGAGCTGGGAGCCGTGATTTGCTGCGGTCCATTCCCTGTGAGTGTCACTCTGAACTTCCTGAAAGATCTAGAAACACCAGTGGTGTCCCCCGGGGCTGGGTGCTGGGGCCGGTTCTCTTCAACATCTTCATCGATGATCTGCAGGAGGGGATTGAGTGCTCCCTCAAGCACTTCAGAGACGACACCAAGCTGGGTGGGATGTTGATCTGCTGGAGGGCAGGAAGGCTTTGCAGAGGGATCTGGACAGGCTGGATCGATGGGCCGAGGCCAATGGGATGAGGTTCCACAAGGCCAAGTGCCGGGTCCTGCCCTTGGGTCACACCAATCCCATGGATGCTCCAGGCTGGGGCAGAGCGGCTGGAGCTGCCCCAAGGAAGAGGACCTGAGGGTGTTGGTCGACTGTGGGCTGAACATGAGCCAGCAGCGTGCCCAGGTGGCCAAGGAGGCCAGCAGCCTGTGTCAGGAACAGCGTGGTGAGTAGGACTCGGGAGGTGACCGTCCCCCTGTACTGGGCACTGGGGAGGTCCCACCTCAAGGGCTGTGTCCGGTTTTGGGCCCCTCACCACAAAAAAAGACCTTGAGGTGCTGGAGCGGGTCCAGAGAAGGGCAACGGAGCTGGTGAGGGGTCTGGAGACCTTCTGAGGAACAGCCGAAGGAGCTGTGGGTGTTCAGTCTGGAGAAGAGGAGGCTGAGGGGAGACCTTCTCGCTCGCTCCAACTCCCTGAAAGGCGGGTGTAGCCGGGGGGGGGGGTGTCGGTCTCTTCTCCCAAGGAACAGGCGATGGGACGAGAGGAGACGGCCTCAAGTTGCACCAGGGGAGGTTCAGATTGGATATTGGGAACAATTTTTCCACAGAAAGTGGAAAATAATGTTGAGGAAGCACAAGAGCCCCGCAGCACAGCCCGAGGCCCGCCGTGGCCCGTCAGGCAGACACCTTTCGGGGGGGGGGGCTCAGGTGGGGGGGGCTCAGGCAGGTGACGCACGGGAGGGGCGGTCTCTCCTCTGGCAGCCGATTGGCTGGGTGGGGCGGCGGGAGAGCCGCGATTGGCGGAGAGCCGCGCTGGGGGGCGGGGCGGGGCGGTTTGAAGGAGCGCGGGGGGAAGATGGCGGCGGTGAGGGCCGGGTTCCTCGCGTTGCGGGGTGTGATGGCAAGGCGGGGGCTGGAGCGGGAGAACCAGAACCCGCGGCAGCGGCAGACGGAGCTGGGACCCGGCGGAGGGAGGCGCCAGCGCTTGGCAGAGGACAAGCGGCGTCTGAAGGAGGAGGTGGAGGAAGGGGGGCGAGCGGTGGCCGAGGCCGAAGGGCAGGCCAGGGCGCTGGGTCACGGAGGGGGGAGATCTCCCTGCTTTCCTCCAGCAAAATGAGGAGACAATTAAAAAAAAAGACACAACATCCGTGTCTTTTGCCGTGTGCGGCCGGTGTTGCCCGAGGAGCAGGAGCACCAGAGGGGGCTGGAGCATCTCCAGTTCCCCCCAAGGACAACACTGTGCTGGTGCCCAAATAGGCATTTCTGTCCCCAAAACAGGTGCTTCCCTCCACACCCCCCCAAGGCAACTTCAACACAGCTGAATAAATGTGGGGGTGCAGAGCCCATGGAGCATGGGGGTGTTTTGGGGTGCAGAGCGCAGGAGGATGGGGACCAGGAGGTGGTGAGTTTGGGGTACCCCCAAAGCACCCCCGGCCTGAGGGGTGGAAGGAGGCAAACATCCGGATGGGGGGGGGATGCGGAGGGGTGGGTGTTAAAATGGGGAGGGCCTGGCCTCTCCAAAAACCCACAACCCTCCCATCCAAAAACAGCCTCCCAACTCCCAGCCCCTCCCCAAGCCCCTCAACCCAAACCGAGACCCCCCCTCAGTACCTCAGAACGCCCCCAGTCCTCCTACAGCCCCCCTGTGCCTCCCCAAACCTTCCAGAGCCCTAATCCCCCCAGTGTCCCCACAGGTGCCCCACCAGCAGCACCAGCCGCCGCCCCCCGCCCCAAGCGCCCCCCCTGGGACCTGAAGGGGCAGGTGTCAGACCTGCGGGCTGCGCTGGGGGACAGCCGCCGGGTGAGAGCGGGGCTGGAGCAGCAGGTCCAGGAGCTGCGCCAGCGCCTGGAGCAGCAGGAGAAGGAGCTGCAGGAACAGCAGCAGCAGGGGACCCTCCTCACCCTCCGCCTGGAGTGAGACCCCCCCCGCCCCCCACCCCGGGAATTGGGGTGTCACTTCCCCCCCCTAACACGAGGTGTGCGTGTCCCCCAGGAGCACGGAGAAGGAGCTGACGAGCTGCCGGGATGAGAGAGATCAATGGCGGAGGGAGGCGCAGCGCTTGGCAGAGGACAAGCGGCGTCTGGAGGAGGAGGTGGAGGAAGGGGGGCGAGCGGTGGCCGAGGCCGAAGGGCAGGCCAGGGCGCTGGCGGCCGCGCTGCAGGAAAGGGAGGTGGGTCACGGAGGGGGGAGATCTCCCTGCTTTCCTCCAGCAAAATGAGGAGAAAAATAAAAAAAAAGGTGGTTTTCTGCTCCGATTGCTCTCAGCCCCAAAGCGCCACCCGGGAGCGGGGCTGTCTCAGCACCCCACAGTCGAGGCTGGTTTCTGTGTGTGTGCGTCCCCCCAACCAGGGCTGCTTTTCCACCCCTGCGGAGCCAGTCTTTCCCCCTCCTGTGTTAACCGAGGGCTGTTCTCCTCCCCCCCCAGGTCCAGCTGCAGGTGACAGAGGGGCACCTGCGGGCGGAGGCAGCGCTGGCAGCCGAGCTGCGACTGGAGGCAGCCGCCCAGAAGCAGAAGGTGGAGCAGCAGGGGGAGCAGCTCCACGGGCAGGAGATGGAGCGTCGTCGTCTCCATAATCTGGTCCAGGAGCTCAAGGTGAAGCCGGGAGGGGGTCTGGGGGGGGGTGGGGTGGGAAATCATCTGAATCCCCCGCCCCGTACCTCCAAAATCACGGCTCTTCCCCTTCTGCAGGGCAACATCCGTGTCTTTTGCCGTGTGCGGCCGGTGTTGCCCGAGGAGCAGGAGCACCAGAGGGGGCTGGAGCATCTCCAGTTCCCCCCAAGGACAACACTGTGCTGGTGCCCAAATAGGCATTTCTGTCCCCAAAACAGGTGCTTCCCTCCACACCCCCCCAAGGCAACTTCAACACAGCTGAATAAATGTGGGGGTGCAGAGCCCATGGAGCATGGGGGTGTTTTGGGGTGCAGAGCGCAGGAGGATGGGGACCAGGAGGTGGTGAGTTTGGGGTACCCCCAAAGCACCCCCGGCCTGAGGGGTGGAAGGAGGCGAACATCCGGATGGGGGGGGATGCGGAGGGGTGGGTGTTAAAATGGGGAGGGCCTGGCCTCTCCAAAAACCCACAACCCTCCCATCCAAAAACAGCCTCCCAACTCCCAGCCCCTCCCCAAGCCCCTCAACCCAAACTGAGACCCCCCCTCAGTACCTCAGAACGCCCCCAGTCCTCCTACAGCCCCCCTGTGCCTCCCCAAACCTTCCAGAGCCCTAATCCCCCCAGTGTCCCCACAGGTGCCCCACCAGCAGCACCAGCTGCCGCCCCCCGCCCCAAGTGCCCCCTGGTACCTGAAAGGGCAGGTGACAGACCCGTGGGCTGCGCTGGGGGACAGCCGGGGAGCGACGGTGGGGCTGGAGCGGGGGAAGTGGGAGGCCCTCTGTCTGAGATGAGTCCCCCCAGCAATCGGGGTGTCGTGTCCCCCCCCCAGGAGCCTGGAGCTGGAGCTGGTGACCTGGCGGAGGGAGGCTGAAAGTTTGGCAAAGGAGAAGCGGCTGGAGGAACGCAAGGAGGGAGCTGGCGGCTGCGCTGCAGGAGAGGGATGTGTGTCACGGGGCGGGAGTTCTTCCTGCTTTCCTCCAGAAAAAGTAGGAAAAAAAGATGGTTTTTTGCACTGATGGCCCGGTTTGAGGCAAAACAGAACCAACTTCCTGGTCAGTAATTTTACTTCTCAACTCGGCCTCTTCCGACTCTCTGAAATTAACAGTGTCTTGTGGAGAAAACCGCTGGTTCTTGGAGCGCCCGGAGCAAGGTCTGTGCGTCACGCCAAGGGCCGAGGAGCAGAGAGGCTCCTGCTTCCACTTATTGCTGTCACAACCAAGGGCATCCCATTTCGTCATTGGCCCCATTGGAGGGTCAGAAGCGGGAAAAAGCGTGGAAGGGTCCCACTCCCAGGGAGGAGGGGGACAGGAGAGGTGACCCCAGACTGACCAAGGGGGTGTTCCATCCCATCTGCCCCACGCTCAGGATAAAAGCTGAGGGATCAAAGGGTCAGCTCTTTCTCCAATGGCCGACGTCCGAGGAGGACCCTGTCTGTTCATCTGCCTTTGATCCCGATCCGTGCCTTCCTGACCCCAGAGCTGGAATCCGGTTCCCACTTGTCGCTGAGTCCAGTCTGGGGCTTCCCAGGGGCAGCAGCAGTTGGGACATCAGCAGGAGTGGTTCCACGGGCTGGAGCTGGAGCTGGAAATTCTATGATTCTATGGAGCGGTGCCGCCTCCACCATGTCATGCAGAAGCTCAAGGTGAAGCCTGGGGGAGGGTCAGCAATCATCTGAATCATTCAGAAATCATGGAGGTCCTGGTGGAAAACAGGATGGCCGTGAGCCAGCAATGGGCCCTTGTGGCCAAGAAGGCCAATGGCATCCTGGGGGTCATCAGGAAGAGCGTGACCAGCAGGTGGAGAGAGGTCATCCTCCCCCTCTCCTCTGCCCTGGGGAGGCCCCGTCTGGAGCACTGGGACCAGTTCTGGGCTCCCCTGTTCAAGAAGGACAGGGAACTGCTGGAGAGGGTACAGCAGAGGGCTACAAAGATGCTGAGGGGCCTGGAGCATCTCTCTGATGAGGAAAGGCTGAGGGACTTCTTTAAACATTTAAACTTTGCAGTTTTTCTACTTCAAAAGCAGCAAGCTCAAAAAATAGGATAGCTACCCAACTCCAATCTAGTACATTACCGCTCCTGCAGTAATTATATTTTCATTAACAGCCTTTATCTTGATGTAGCACAACAAAGCCGAGTTCCATCCTCTTTCCCAAGGTCGAAACGATGCACAACCCAAGCACTAAAAATAATAATTGTGTGAGCCGATGCAGGCAGGACGCAGGAACAACCACAAAAACACAGATTAAAGGCAAAGAACAAATTTAACCTCGGCACCTCATGGATCGGGGAATCTCTGAGGCAGTCCCCGGGCAGAGGAAGGCAAGCAGGGGATGCAGGAGCAAGATGATGAGGGGCCTGGAGCACCTCTCTGATGAGGAAAGGCTGAGGGACTTGGGTCTTTTTAGTCTGGAGAAGAGAAGACTGAGGGGGGATCTGATCAACGCCTATAAATACTTAAAGGGTGGGTGTCGGGAGGACGGGGCCGGTCTTTTTTCAGTGGTGCCCAGGGACAGGACAAGAGGAAACGGGCACAAACTTGAATATAAGAAGTTCCACCTAAACACGAGGAGGAACTTCTTTCCTGGGAGGGTGGCAGAGCCCTGGGACAGGCTGCCCAGGGAGGTGGTGGAGTCTCCTTCTCTGGAGACATTCAAACCCCACCTGGACACCTTCCTCTGGGACCTGCTCTGGGTGGACCTGCTCTGGCAGGGGGTTGGAGGAGATGATCTCCAGAGGTCCCTTGCAACCCCGTGTGATTCTGTGATTCCATAATGTGGTGACACCGTGGGCAGTTTTGCCCAGGGACTTACAGAAGTCGCTTTTGATGAATCTGGTTTTCAGGAATCCTTTCGTACATCATGCCGCTGCCTTTAGACACATTCAGCACAGGGAGCTCTCGAGGTTTCATCTGTAGGACCTGGCAACGGGGTGTTCCTGCCCGGGGTCTGAGCTGGGAGCCGTGATTTGCTGCGGTCCATTCCCTGTGAGTGTCACTCTGAACTTCCTGAAAGATCTAGAAACACCAGTGGTGTCCCCCGGGGCTGGGTGCTGGGGCCGGTTCTCTTCAACATCTTCATCGATGATCTGCAGGAGGGGATTGAGTGCTCCCTCAAGCACTTCAGAGACGACACCAAGCTGGGTGGGATGTTGATCTGCTGGAGGGCAGGAAGGCTTTGCAGAGGGATCTGGACAGGCTGGATCGATGGGCCGAGGCCAATGGGATGAGGTTCCACAAGGCCAAGTGCCGGGTCCTGCCCTTGGGTCACACCAATCCCATGGATGCTCCAGGCTGGGGCAGAGCGGCTGGAGCTGCCCCAAGGAAGAGGACCTGAGGGTGTTGGTCGACTGTGGGCTGAACATGAGCCAGCAGCGTGCCCAGGTGGCCAAGGAGGCCAGCAGCCTGTGTCAGGAACAGCGTGGTGAGTAGGACTCGGGAGGTGACCGTCCCCCTGTACTGGGCACTGGGGAGGTCCCACCTCAAGGGCTGTGTCCGGTTTTGGGCCCCTCACCACAAAAAAAGACCTTGAGGTGCTGGAGCGGGTCCAGAGAAGGGCAACGGAGCTGGTGAGGGGTCTGGAGACCTTCTGAGGAACAGCCGAAGGAGCTGTGGGTGTTCAGTCTGGAGAAGAGGAGGCTGAGGGGAGACCTTCTCGCTCGCTCCAACTCCCTGAAAGGCGGGTGTAGCCGGGGGGGGGGTTGTCGGTCTCTTCTCCCAAGGAACAGGCGATGGGACGAGAGGAGACGGCCTCAAGTTGCACCAGGGGAGGTTCAGATTGGATATTGGGAACAATTTTTCCACAGAAAGTGGAAAATAATGTTGAGGAAGCACAAGAGCCCCGCAGCACAGCCCGAGGCCCGCCGTGGCCCGTCAGGCAGACACCTTTCGGGGGGGGGGGCTCAGGTGGGGGGGGCTCAGGCAGGTGACGCACGGGAGGGGCGGTCTCTCCTCTGGCAGCCGATTGGCTGGGTGGGGCGGCGGGAGAGCCGCGATTGGCGGAGAGCTGCGCTGGGGGGCGGGGCGGTTTGAAGGAGCGCGGGGGGAAGATGGGGGCGGTGAGGGCCGGGTTCCTCGCGTTGCGGGGTGTGATGGCAAGGCGGGGGCTGGAGCGGGAGAACCAGAACCCGCGGCAGCGGCAGACGGAGCTGGGACCCGGCGGAGGGAGGCGCCAGCGCTTGGCAGAGGACAAGCGGCGTCTGGAGGAGGAGGTGGAGGAAGGGGGGCGAGCGGTGGCCGAGGCCGAAGGGCAGGCCAGGGCGCTGGCGGCCGCGCTGCAGGAAAGGGAGGTGGGTCACGGAGGGGGGAGATCTCCCTGCTTTCCTCCAGCAAAATGAGGAGACAATTAAAAAAAAAGACACAACATCCGTGTCTTTTGCCGTGTGCGGCTGGTGTTGCCCGAGGAGCAGGAGCACCAGAGGGGGCTGGAGCATCTGCAGTTCCCCCCTGAGGACAACACTGTGCTGGTGCTCTCCAGGCCAAATGAGTTTTTTAAGGACAAAAGGGGGGCTTTCCAGCTCCTGCTCACCCAGGGGACCCGAGGATGGAGTTGGGGACCCCTCAAAAAAAACCCTTTTTCCCCCCAGAAAAAGTCTCATCTGGGGCGCGAGTCCCGAGGCGACGTACGCTACGACTTCAGCTTCGACCGCGTCTTCCCCCCGGCTGCCTCCCAGCAGGAGATCGTGCTGCTGGTGCAGGTCCCAGATTCCCCCCTCCCCTCGAAATCTCCCCCTGAACCCCCACCACCCCCCCCGAAAATGGCAAACAGCCCCCTCCTCACCTCTCTTGCCACCTCCCCTCCCCCCACAGTCAGCGCTGGACGGGTACCACGTCTGCATCTTCACCTACGGGCAGACGGGGAGCGGAAAGACCTACACAATGGAGGGGCCGGAGGGGCGGACGAGCAGAGCAGGGGGGTGATCCCTCGCGCCGTGCGGCAGCTTTTCCAGGGAGCCCAGGAACTGGGGGAAAAGGGCTGGGAAGTGAGTTAAAAAAAAAAATATAGGCTCTATAGGGGGAGCCTTCGGGGACACTCTCTATAGGCAACCCTTTAGGGACCACCAGTTTGGGGTGACATTTTAGGGGTCACCCAGTTTACGGCCACTGGTTTGGGCCCCCCCCGCCCCCTCCCGGGCCACAAGTTTGGGGCCACGATCAGGGTTGAGCCCTTTCGGGGTCCCCCCTTTGGGGGCCACAGGTTTAGAGCCCCCAGTTTAGGCTGAGCCCTTTTGGGACTCCCCCCCTTTTTGGGGGGGCTCCCTCTGTGGCCCCAGCTTTGGGGTGACCCCTTCTCCCCCCCCTTTCTGGGGTGCCCCCAGCTGTGCTGAGCCTGGTGGACCTGGCGGGTAGCGAGCGGCTGGAGAAGTCGCTGTCGCAGGGGGAGCGGCTGCGGGAGACCCAGGCCATCAACGCCAGCCTGTCCGCCCTGGGGCACGTCATCATGGCCCTCTCCAACAAGGTAGGGGGCCTGGGGGGGTGCACAGGGGGGCCCCTGGGGCTTGCGGGGGGGGGCACTGGGGGTTCCTCAGGACCCCATCAATGCCAGCCCTGGGACATCTCCTCATGGCCCTCTCCAACAAAGGGGGAGGCGGGGGGGGGGGCACAAGGGGGCCCTGGGGGTTGTGAGGAGGTTGGGGGGGGCACAGGGGGGCCCTGGGGATCGGGGGGGCCACTGGTGGTTGGGGGGTTCCTCAGGACCCCCATTGATGCCAGCCTGCCCACCCTGGGGCACGTCCTCATGGCCCTCTCCAACAAGGTATTGGGGGGGTGGGGGAGGGCCCTGAGGGTCGGGGGGGGGCACTGGGGATGGGGGGGTGGGGCCTGGGGTTTGGGGGTTCCTCAGGGCCCCCCCCCCCCGAACCCCCGCTGTCCCCACAGGAGCCCCACATTCCCTATCGCAACAGCAAACTGACCTACCTGCTGCAGAACTCCCTGGGGGGCTCCGCCAAGATGTGAGGGGGGGGAGGTTTGGGGGGGGCCAGAGCGGGTTGGGGGGTGGGAGGGTTGAGGGAGGTTTGGGGGGGCCTGGGGGAGGTGTAGGGGGGGATGGGGAGGCTGGGGGGAGTTTTGGGGGTGGGGGTGCTTGGGGGTTCTTTGTGGCTAGGGGTTGTTGGGGGGGTTTGTGGGGGGGTGGGGAGGTGGTTTGGGGGGGTCTGGAGGGTGTTTGGGGTTATTGGGGGGTGGGGGAGGTTTGGGGGGCCCCTTTGACACCCCACACCCCCCGCGACTTCCCCCAGGCTCATGTTTGTGAACATCTCCCCCCTGGAGGAGAACTTCTCCGAGACCCTCAACTCCCTGCGCTTCGCCAGCAAGGTGGGGGGGGGGAGGTTTGGATGGAGGGGGGGAGGAGGGGGGGGAGCTCAAGGATAATTTGGGAAACAAGCAATGGGGAAATTTTCGGGGGGGGGGGGGCATTAATATGGCTTTGGGGGGATGGATGATTTGGGAAGGGGGAGGATGGTTGGGGGGGCAGAGGAGTGTAACTGGGGGGACTGGGGCAGATTTGGGGGCAGGGGGGTGATTTGGGGGTGAACTGTTTGGGTGGGGGGGAGTCAAGGGGGGGCTGTTTTGGGGGGAAAAGGGGTAGATTTGGGGGGGGGGCTATTTTGGGAGGGCGGGGGTAGATTTGGGTGAGGTTGGAGCTGTTGGAGAAGGGGCAGGTGTTTGGGGGGGGGGGGGGTCTAAGGGCCGTTTTGGGGGGGTCCTACAACACCCCCCCCTTCCCCCTCCCTAAGGTGAACCAGTGCGTGGTGGGCACGGCCCACCCCAACCGGAAGTAACCCCCGCCACTTCCTGCCCCATCGCTGATTGGTTGTTCGCGTTCACGTGTCCCGGGGGAAAATGGCGGCGCCCTGCGAGGGGACCGCTGCTGCCGCCACCGAGCGCTGATCTAAAATAATTGGATTAAAGAATTGGATTAAAGAATTGGATTAAAGAATTGATTAAAGAATTGGATTAAAGAATTGGATTAAAGAATTGGATTAAAGAATTGGATTAAAGAATTGGATTAAAGAATTGGGATTAAAGAATTGGATTAAAGAATTGGATTAAAGAATTGGATTAAAGAATTGGATTAAAGAATTGGATTAAAGAATTGGATTAAAGAATTGGATTAAAGAATTGGATTAAAGAATTGGATTAAAGAATTGGATTAAAGAATTGGATTAAAGAATTGGATTAAAGAATTGGCGGCGGCTGCAGCGGCCAGTTGAGGGGCTGGGGAGGGACACGGGGGAAGGGACATGGGGAAGGGACATGGAGGGAGGGAGGGTGGGCTTCCCAGTATGGTACTGGGACCAGTGCCACTCCCCCCAGCCCCAGTCCCTACTCCCCTCCCCTAGTTCCCCCCCCCCAGCCCCAGTCCCCTACTCCCCTCCCCAGTCGCCCCCCCAGTCCCTACTCCCCCCCCCAGTTCCCCGTTACCTGCCCTGCCCGCCGCCCCCACGCTAAGGGCAGGAGCGGGGCGCAGCCGTCGTCCCCCGCGGTCCGGACCCGATTCCGCTCGGGCGCCGCCACCTTCTCCCCGGCGGGGGCCGGTCTCCTGTCGGGGCTCCACGCACCGGCCCCGCAGGAAGAAAGCGGCGCCCGCCGCGCCCCGCGCCCCTTTGAATAGCCCGGCACCGCCCCGCCCCGCCCCGCCCCGCCCCCGCGCGCGGCTCTCCGCCAATCGCCGCTCTCTCGCC